>NW_010526923.1:0-6145 GCF_000687285.1 Phaethon lepturus
TCTAAGCCACGAGCCGCCAGTTTCTCCAAGACAAGGCTGTGATAGACGCTGTCAAAGGCCTTACTAAAATCCAGGTATCCCTTTGGTCAGTTGGGATCAGCTGTCCCAACTGTGTCCCCTCACAACTTTTTGTGCACTCCCAGCCTACTTGCTGGAGGGATGGTGTGAGAAGCAGAAAAGGCCTTGACCCTGTGCAAGAACTGCTTAACAGTAACAAAGACATCCCTGTGTTATCAACGCTGTTTTCAACACAAAACCAAAACATAGCCCCATACTAGCTACTGTGAAGAAAATTAATTCTATCCCAGCCAAAACCGGCACAGAGAACCAGCATCTCTACCAGCACAGGTTCAGGGAGTGGGAAGTGGCTGAGAGTGTCTTCCTGCAAGAGTACAAAGGCTAAAAGTGACTCCACTCCTATAACCTTCATAGAAATCTCTTCAAAAGCAGGCATAGCCATGTTAATGTTATGTTCTTTAAAGCTATAGAAAGCAGCAGTGTATTTCTGTAAAACTGCTAGCTGTTCAAAAACAGTCGATTATCAATACCTATCAATATATAAGACCTGGAGTGTGATCTTTCTTCAGACACTTGTTCAGCTGAAAGTTGTATTCCTGATTTCTGCATATGGATTAGTAGCATGGCTTGCACCTTCTTCTGGCTTTATCTGGCAAGAAAGACCAAATTCGGACAGAAACAGATAGCTTTGGTTTTTCAATTGAGAAACAAAAATCCAATCTTTTTTCTTTTTATGTTTTATAAGTATGTTTATTCCTTTTATGAATATCTCCATTCTTTTTTATATCTGACATCTATCTATGAATACTGTTTTGAAATGTGCTGTAACTTAGCAGAATTACAGATTATGATACTTTTATTTGGGCCGACATATTCTCAGGAGCAATTCAATATCACAGAAATTTGTGTATTTGTTTACATTCATTAAAATACTAGCTGCTCCTAGAAACCTACGGAATTTTTAGTCTTTACTAAAAGGAACAGCATCTGCTTAAAGTTTACAGTCAGGCACAGGTATGTTAATTCCAACACCTAACATCAAAACCCCCTTACATGTTTACAGCTGCTTCCGTGTGTCTGAACAGTGGCAAACACAGTTGGATTTTGGCAATGATAGCAACACCTGGAAGCCATCACATCATGTACATAATATTCATTAAGTCAAAACTTCATCCCAAGGACAATCAAAGTCCTGAGTTCATACTGAGTGGAAGAAAAGAGCAAAATTGCTCCAAATAATGGTCTCCAACAATAAAATAATAATTTTTTAAAAATACTTATTATTTAAATAGCTGACGTTTGCAAAAATTTGGCTGAAAAATTCACAATGTTTTTGGAATGTTATGAAAGACAATCAAAGTACAGCAAAACACCTTGGTTCATGGAGCATCAAAACATAATCCTGAGGAAATCAAGACCTGAGGTGAAAAAAAAGGTTTGTTTTTTTTTAAAAAAAGAAAAAGCATCACCCACCAAATGCTACAAGGCCAATTCAGATTAACCATTCCTTTGCAAAGGTTTCCTGATGGAGCATTAAAAGAAATGTAGCACATATTTTGTTCCACATATTTCTTCCTACAAGTGGCATGTTCCAAGTGACTCATACCTGCATTTCCCACAGTATTTCTTAATCAAGCTTGTGCTTGCAAATCTCTAAATTCATACTTTAAGATCAAGAGCTAACGGCTTCAGTCCAACGTGTCAGTATTCTGGACTGGGATGCCCTCTTACGTGGATAATCCTGGAAGGAAATGGAAGAAATTTACCTAAATCAAGGTTTATGGAATATATGCAGAGAAGACAACGGCAGGGTGAAAGGGAAGGAGGGTTTAGTAATTGTGTCCTGGAGAGACAGATTTCTGGAAAGAAACAACAGCTCATACTACGTAGTGCAGTCTTTGTAACAGTGAGGAGGGGGACTCAGTTAAAATGAATAGATGCTTGGAATTCCTGACAGGTCTGCTAAGGCTTCCTTAGTCCTCAGAGTGACTAATCCCACTCTGTGGAGCTCTGACTATCCTCTGCCCTCCTTGGATTTTTAAGGAATCAGCCAGCAGGATTGACCTTAATGTGGGATTTGGTGACTATAATTCCATCTATTGAATTTCTCACTAGCCTAGGGAAGCCATTTTTTTCCATATCATAGCTACTTACTTATTATTAGACTTTAAATTATAATGGCATAAAAAGCTTTTATCCTCATGTTATAAGTGGGTAAGCACTGGAGTACAACAAATTAGCTGAAGAATGAAGCTGTATTTTTCAGCAAGTGTAATTTGGATCAGCTCCACTGACCTCAGTGGCCATGTGTTAGTGGTGAACGTGGCACAAAGTCTGCCTCCCTTCATACTCTCTGCAGCTTCTTCATGGATTAGGTGCATTTGGTGCTTAAACTCCACAAGGTCTCATATAAAAACATTCTCAGGATGCTGGGTTAGGATAACAGCCCCTAGAAGTGAATGGTGCAGGGACTTTCAAGTTCCTCCTAATGAATTCTGTTGCAGGAGTTTATCCATTCATTTTCACTCTTAAAGAGCACAAACACCATTCACCAATTCATGTTGGTAAACTAAATGCCATGGAATAATTTCTAAACCACCAGGACTTTGACTAACTTAAGAGTATCCTATTTTAACGTAAGTGAATGACTTTGTTATGTGATTGCCAGTTAAACCATCTGCATAAAAAAGGGTTAAAAATGCTCACCCTTCAGCCTAAAATTAACTGTAAGAAAAAAAAAGGGGAAGTATCTCAACTCTAATCAAAGTGCTTCAATGTAAAAGAGGTGCCAGAGTGCAGAAAGACTCTGAGTGGTGATTTCATGTGGTCCGAATATAGGTATGGCAGCCCCTCTTATTGTCATTATGCCTGCCCCAGGTACAACAGTATCTCCCTCCCACTCCTTCATATCAGCTCATGCTGTTGTAGTACATCCATCATTCTAAAAGCTGGCAGGAGACACAGCTCTCTGCTGACACCAATTAAGCACAAAGTTAAGCCATGTCTGCAAGCACAGTTTTCAAGAGAGTCAGTGAAGTAAAAGTGTACAAAAAGAAGCTCTCCTGAGCATTCCCCTGTGACAGAAGAGGAAATTCACTTTCAGTTCACATAAATCATTGCATCTGAAACTCCCTCCCCACCCAATCTCAACACATCCTCCTGAAACTGCTCCCAGAAATGCCAGATAAGTAGGATGAGATATAAAGAAGCAATCAGCTAAATATTTGGTTGGTTCTTTTTGCTGATTGAAACTGCAGCTTATAAAGAAATTTTCACCACAGACTTGGTTATACTGAAATTGCAATTATACCCTCTCTACATCACAGACTTGCTGGGTTAACATCCACAGTTTTCTGTTTCCTGCACCACCCTTGATTACTGATGTTCAAGTATTCTTTATTGACTTTGATCTGAAAATGGTGATCTCTTGGAGACAACAGAGGAGAAAACTGCAGGAAGAAACCTCTTAAATTGCTACTGCAAATCTGTGAGAAATCATCTCTTATAGTCCTTAAGGCTTTAACATTGTGGTGAGAACTGACCTGGTGAATCAACATAACCTGAAAGAAAAGACTGCTTTTTCTCCCTTGGAAGGTTTGGCTTTCTGTTAATATTCAGAAATGTCTTATTTCAAATCCACTCCAGCAACAATCTACCCATACAAACCTGGCCTTGGGGTCCTAACAGCAAGCAATTCTGGCCTGACCTGTTGTGCCACGTCAGGCAACTTTAGCTCTTACTTTCAAGAAATATTTTTACTCTGCAGTTCTGAGGAGATCATTCATGAACACATCAAACACCATACAATGAATAAATTCAATCAGTATTAAAATGCCATTCTAATATATATGTGAGTGTAATTCATCCTTTTCACAGGTGGTCAAGCCAGGCAATTAGCTTAACAAAGACGTCACAGGAAACCAATTAAGAGCTTGATACCAGCTGGATCTAAGCATATCAGGGACTAATTGGGCCCAGCATGCTAAATAACTCTAGAGACATAACAGTGTGACATCAGAGATGAACTTTGTTCATGGCCAAGAAAAGAGAAGGACAGAAAGAAGGAAAGGGAAGAGATGTTATTAGAACAATTCAGTACATTATACAGGAATGTTTTCTCTGGCAAACAAAAAACAACCCAATATTCAGAAGTGCAACTCCGTGAGTATCTAAACACATTGCATATGACAGTTTAGAGGTCATATATAGAAGAATGTTTTCAAAAGCAAATATGAAACCAATGACCAAGTTTAAAATGGGAAAAAGAATGGTGTGAAATAGCAGCCAATAAATCTATTAGAATTCCTTGCAATTACTTTCATGCCATGTTCTACTCCATTTCCTAGCCTATTAAAGGTATTTTCTACAATATACAATTTTCACAGAAGTCTTTAGAAAATTTTGTTTGCCAAAAATGTCTTTTTTCGTAGAAATCTGCAATGATTCATTGGTTAACTACAGCTTTCTATTTTTTTATATAGAGATGTCATTTATAAGATTAAAGATTATAGATTCTAGGTCCTCCTTGTATTTTTATTGAGTTTAAAGCTACCACAAGGTGCCAGCATGGAGAAGGTTCTTGTCACCTCGGTCTCCATGCAGGAAAAAGAGCTACAGCAAAGGCGACTACCTCTGGCAAGACTTCACTTTTCTGTGTACAGCTACAAGGTTTCTTGAACTGAAAGACAAACAAAAAAAGATGGTGAGATGTTACATTTTAATCTTTGCCAGATTCTCCCATTTTTCATATGGATGTACAGCAGCAAATACATTCCTCATTTCTAAGTCATTAACAGACTGCAACGTTTGACCTATTTACGATGTTTTCCATACAGTGCAAGAGGTCTCAATCCCCAGGAGTAAGCAATCCGGAAAGGAAGGCAAGAGGCTGACATGGCTGAATTGAGACCTGCTGGTCAACCTAAAGGGCAAGAAGGAAATGCACAGGCAGCGGAAGCAGGGACAGGTATCCTGGGAAGAGTACAGGAATGCTGCCTGATTGTTTAGGAATGGGGTCAGGAAGGCCAAGGCACATCTGGAGCTGAACTTGGCAAGGGATGCAAAGAATAATGGGAAGGGCTTCTACAGGTATGTCACCTGGAAAAGGAAGGTCAAAGAAAGTGCACCCCGCCTTGATGAGCACACTGGTAACAACAGATCAGGAGGAGGCTGAGGTACTCAACAATTTCTTTGCCTCAGTCTTCACTGGCAGTGTCTCTTCCCACACCTCTCAAGGGGATGGAGCACAAGGCGGAGACTTGAGGAGCAAAGTCTCTCCCACTGTAAGAGAAGATCAGGTTCAAGACTGCCTGAGGAACCTGAACATACAGAAGTTGATAGGACCTGATGAGATGCATTCCAGAATCCTGATGGAACTGGCTGATGTAGTTGCCAAGCCACTCTCCATGATATTTGAAAAGTCCTGGCAGTCAGATGAAGTCCCTGGAGACTGGAAAAAGGGAAACATTGCACCCATTTTTAAAAAGGGTCAAAAGGAGGACCCTGGGAACTACCAACCTGTCTGCCTGAGCTCTGTGCTTGGGAAGATCATGGAGCGGATCTTCCTAGAAGGTCTGCTAAGGCACATGGAGGACAGGGAGGGGATTCGAGATAACCAGCATGGTTTCACCAAGGGCAAGTACTGCCTGACTAAACTAATGGCCTTCTGTGATGGAGCATCCACATCAATGGACAAGGGAAGAGCTTCGGATGTCACCTATCTGGACTTCTGTAAGGCTTTTGACACGGTCCTCCAGAACATCTTTCTGTCTAAATTGGAGAGAAAGGGATTTGATGTGTGGACTGTCTGGTGGATGAGGAATTGGTTGGAATCCAGAGTGTAGTGGTCAACTGCTCAATGTCCACATGGAGATCGTTGACAAGTGGTGTCCCTCAGGTGTCTGCATTGGGACCAGTACTGTTTAATATCTTCATCAATGACATAGACAGTGGAATCGAGTGCTCCCTCAGCAAGTTTGCAGATGACACCAAGCTGAGTGATGTGGTTGACACACCTGAGGGATGGGATGCCATCCAGAGGGAACTGGACAAGCTTGAGGAATAGGCCTGTGTGAACCTTGTTGAGGTTCAACAAGGCCAAGAGCAGGATCCTGCACCTGGGTCGGGG
>NW_010526924.1:0-12842 GCF_000687285.1 Phaethon lepturus
AGAGGAACAAGTAGGCTGGTTTTACATGATGGCACATCTGTAAAATATCCCATCGCCTTGTGTTCCGGCCGTGACTTGATACGCAAGGATTGCATTATAAGCTTGGCTAAGGATGGGTTCAGTTTTCTTCTGCCGCGAAGGACTGTGCTTTAGGCGCCAGCCCAGGAATTATTTACAGAACTGGTATCACTTTTAAACCAAAATGTTTGCCGACATGAGCCAACACTGGAAAAAACTAAGTATTTACTTTCATAGTTGAGTGAAAGGCTGAACTATACAGCTCGTAACAGCAGGTATCTAGTCTTATTTTGTATACTGGAGGAAGGAAACATAAATTCAGCCACGTGGGTTACTCTTTTGTGGGTTTTTTTTGGTTTTGTTTTAAGATTTATGTATGTACTTTACTCACATGTTTGTGAGCAGCAATAATAGGAAGGGCTAAACCAGAGACAGTTGTGTAACCAGGACTACATTTTGGGTGCATCCAATAATTGGGTTTTGTGAATTGACTTGAGCACCTGGATTTGGAGGAGGTTTGGCATTGTTTGGTTTTTTGGGGGTTTTGTGTGTTGCTTATTTTTTTTAAATTACTTTACTAACATACCACGTGGAAGGAATTTATGTTTATGTTCTGCATTTCTCTGGTGCTCTGTTTTTTCTGAGGACAGCTATGCTGCCTTGGTGCCATCACCAAAGAATGGTAATATTAGCAACTCACCTGGCAGCAAGGTGCTGCTTTTCTCTTCCTTTGCTTCTTAGCGCTGTATGCTTTTGTAAAATTACAAATACCCTTCATTTTGATGACTATCATTCCTCGATGAATAGAGTTTGCTTGCATGCATGTCTTTTTTTTAAAGTATTGTCTTCTATAAATTCAGGTGTTGGATTACCATGGCTGTAAAATAAGTGACCCATACTGCTGGCTTGAAGATCCCGATAGCGAACAGACAAAGGTAACCTTTCTTTGTATGGGAATGGCTATTTTGTCATGGTTCTATCTTATAAAACTAGGTGCATGGGTGCTCTGTTTTTTTTTTTAATACTTCTTGAAAACTTACATAGTGAATGTAGGTGTAGTTCACATGATATCTTATGGCACCAACAGCAATGCCGTTATTTTGTACCTTTATGTTAATGTGGGAAAGACTGGAATGATTGGTATAACCTAGATCACAAAATTTGGAAAACTAAGGCCCTGTTTGTCTTGAGCCCTTTTTCTTAGACGATTTGAACGGTTAAGGAGGTGTTGTCACACTGAAAAGAAATGCTATGATTTTAGAGTGCTTTATCCACTGTCCTAAGTACATCCAAAATTGCCATAATAAAATAGTTAAGGAAGGGTAGAAAGAAAACTCCTTTGGCTTGTTTTCTTTGTACAGTGACAAAGTATGCGGATACTTTCTTTTTTTTTGGACCCCATTTTAAAAAAAAAGAAGTTTTCCTCCTGAAGTTAGGCTTTTTTAATTGCTTTTATTACAGGTGACAGATGTTGCAGTGTTTTCAGCCTGGTATAGCTAGACTGTGCTGCTGGAACTGGTCTTTTGTTGAGAGAGAGAATCCTGGAAAAAAAATAAAATATGACTGTAAGCCAATTCCTCTGATATTCATGGCATAAGGAGTTGCAGGGGTGATAGCCAGAAAGTGGTCGGTGGCAGTGTGGAGGGGGTTTCTTCTGTAATGGCCGATATCTTTGTGGTAACTGTAGTTCCAGATCTAAAACACAGGCATCTAGCTAGTATGCATGATTGTGTCAGAAAGATGGTGGAGGGCAAGATCTCCATTTAAAAATACCCTGCAGGGTGGCTTTCTGTTTGTGAGATTTCTTCTAAGTTCTCTCATGTATGTGCTTACATAGTACATCTTGATGAGCTAGAGGATAGTTGAATAGAACTTACCGTAACTGTCAAGAGCAAGATAAAACATGTGCAGTTGGGATCCCATTCCCTACTTATAAATCTGTCAGTGTATATAAGGGCTCATGTGGATGAAAAAGGTTCATTTGTGATCAGGTTTTAGTGAGAAACTCTGCCATGGATGTTAACATTGAAAATTAGGTATTTAGTAAGTTTGGAGTATTTTGATTTTTTTTTTTTTATTCTGGCATCCTTAAGAAACAGTACACGTAGGATAGTTTCATGCCAAATTCAGCGGGATATATGTGTGGGGAGGTATGGTTATGTCTTTCTATTATAGAGGCCTTACAAATGCCTATTAAAGTGGTTTTCCGGATCCTATGGAAGAGTTGATATTGAGAAAATGCCAAGACCTGACTTTTTGTGTCCCTGTGTTCAATACTTTTGCCACATACTGTGAACAGGTTGGTTGAGACCGGTTGGAAGAGGGTGAATCTCATTCTCCAGAGCTGGTAGTTTATATATAGGAGGCAAAATAAGGAATGGGGGACATGCATAAAAATGCAGAAGCCCAGACACAAGACGTGATATTGGTGGAATGAAAATACTGTTAAATCTTAGTTGCCTACACTTTAAAAAACACATGCCTTGGCAGAATTTTGCAGTACAGTAGTAGTATGATGCAGAGGGTGGAGAGAGTTCCTGTGTGTATAAGTATGTGAGTATGTCATCTTTTCCTGAAGTTCCAGGACTTACTGAACAAAGGCAATTAAAGTATTTTGCTGTTCTACTTCTTTCACAGAAGAGGTCAGAAAAAAATAATCTTGAAGTGCTGATCTCCTTTCATCTGCTTTATCACTCACTTCTTTGTGCTACACAGCAGAGGTTGCTGATGGCTACTCTTTCTTGATACTTTTTCATCATAGTTTTATCTCCAAGTTTTTGAGATAGTTTGCAGGACTCCTGCAGAATAGCCATTCTGCACTTACCAGATCAAAGAATAACCAGACACTGGTGTAGAGGCAATTGAATAACTGTGCAGGCTTCAGAGAGAATTTGGAGCGTGCTTTGTAGACTTTTCAAGCCTTCAAGTCACTGACCTCGAGACCTGTGTCCTTCCTAATCTTCTTCCAAGTTGCTCGCTCTCATTATGCACTCCTTAATGTCCCAAACCTCCATTTGTTTTGGGGAAAAGTAAAAATATCCTGTGTACACCTCCAACAATAAGCTGCCTTTCATTTTCTATATATTAAGTATGGAACTGGAAGAAGAATTCCTTGGGTGTCCATGCTCATCTCTAGCGAAAGAGCCCCTGTTCAGTTCCTGTTTACAACATGCTTGCTTGATTTGAGTGTGTGTAACAGTGAAAATTCTGATTTATGCCAAGAGTGAAGACTGAACGTCATTCATTTATTAAGTTAGGAACCTTTTCTCATGTGCAAGCAGTCAGAATTGTTTGGTGTGTGCTGTCAAGTAGATACTCAAATATGTTGGAATTCTACTTTTTTAGACTTAGTAGAAATGGTCAGAAATGGTGTGGCCATAGAAAATAAATGGGTCGGCCTCACTTTATTGCTGTATTGATGTGAGTCGGTGAAACATCAAGTTTACTATTTCTTGAAGCATGGAGAAAGAAGCACAGGCAAGTGAGATTGCCCTTAACTCTGGAATTTTCATCTGGAATTTTGATTGTAGTTTCACCTGATGTCTGCTGTAGGTTTAACAGGACTGGGACTGAAAGTAATTATCCACAACAGCTATGAATATAAAGAATCATACACATTTTTCCAGTGGCTAGCCCAGATGATCTTGTGGGGCCCTTACAGTTAGCAGCCTACAAACAAGTGAACATAGAAGGGTGGGATTTTTTTTTTTAATTGGTTTAATCAGGTATTTTTGCAGTGAGAGTGCAGATGGGACTGTACCTGATCCACTGTAGTATGCAGGTTTCCATTAAGTCAGGTGGTTCTGTGGTTTCTTTCTGCCCTCCCTCGTCCTCCTTGCACTGACCTGAATGTTTCTGTCCCTCCCTTGCATGGGTGTAGCCATCACAAGATGATGTTCTTGAGGGTAAGCCTTTGGTGGATTAGTTTTCTCTTTGCACACATGCTTAATCTAGGTCACCCCAAGGCCACATGGTAGTTGGATCTAAGATGGTTCAGGAATGGGATCTCTCCTTTTCTAGCAGCCCACAGCCTACTTTTAATTAGGTGAAGGTCAAATAGGTCTAGAAACTGTTTCGCCAGGTGGCCAAGATGATCTTATTCCATATGCAGTGTGTATCTACTATAAAAAAGAGGTTATTGAAATCTGCAGGTGGCTAAGCAGGACTGCTTTCTTCTCAGATGTACAGTCTTAGAGCTGATTAAGCCTATTGTCAAGCCACATCCTCAGTCTTCTGTGGAGAAGATGTTGTTCAAGAAGTACACACCTCCATATTCATGATCCATGTGCTTTACTGTATCACTTTTTTCCCTGTGTGTGCTTGGTTGGAGTAGTTGTGTGCAGCTATAAGTAAACAAAACTCCCTTCTCCAGATAAGTAAATAAAAACTGAGCCCTTGGTGAGATGAGGAAGTTCCTACCTCACTTTGGAGAGAGGAAGTGCAGAAGCTGGGTTCATGCTTTGCTACTGTTTGGCCATTTGACCTTTAAGACAAACTGAGGAAGCACCCCCAGCATAGTTGAAATGTTGTGCTACACTGCTAAAACACTTCTGGTGATGTCGTAGACCTGCAAAACCACACTTGGGTGATGTCTTGGGTTTGGCTCAGTTGGACTTTTCAACTTACTGGTTTGTTTTTACACTTGGTGGGAAATAAGCTCCTTTTTAGACTACAGCAAAGTCTTTGCTACTCTGTGTGTGTCAGTCATATACAGTATCTTAACTCACTGACAGTGGAGGCAGTAGTGTGTAGCTTGTTTCAGACATGCAGGATGGGAGCAGGGATCATGTAGCATACATAGTTGAGTTGTGGTATTATGAACAGGTGTATGTTTGGATTAAGACTAGAATTGAAACTCAAAACTACAATTGAATGGATTTGTAGTTATAATTGACCAGTGTTTCATTCACATGGTTTGATAAATTTCCAATTGCACTTTGAATTTTTCTTTGTTGAATACTAAAGTAAATGCTAACAGGCAAGCCACCAGAAGTCTGCTTAGTTTTATTTTGTAATGCTTGAAAAAAAGGTATGTGCCCTCTTGTAGGAGTTGCACAGAATTACCTTGTACTGAGAAGGTGTATCTGAAAGTTTTGGGGGTAACTGTTAAACAAACTGTAAATGCTTCACATATTAGTAACAAAGACCAGTAATGTTAAAACAATTTCTATCTTAAGACTTCTCCTTGGCAAGTATACTGTGAGTGGAAGAAACTATCTTGTCAAGAGAATAGTTTAGTGGCATGTAGAAAGCTGATAGGTTGTAACAAAGCATGGTTAAAAAATTGTGTGGCATGTCTTTTTTAGATGAAATTTAGTTACACTTTTTTTAAAAATAGCGACCGGCCTGCTCAAGTAGAACATCTCTACTTTTAGTACAACACTTCAGAAATTATTTTGCTTTTCAAATTACCTTATTTTCCGAGACACCCATAAGCATATGCCTTACTTGGACCCTTATTCTGTCCTTTCTTCATTCTGTCCTTTCTTCTGCTAGCAAATTATGTCCTGGTTCAAGGCTTGTGATAGATTGTCATTTACAGATTTCTACAGGTAAAATATTAATCTTTCTCTGTAGGCTCACGAAGAGTTATTGTTAGCGCTATAGCCTGGATGGCATCTGTTTAGCTCAGTGTGGTGGATGGCGTTGTTACTGTGAAAGTTTCTGCTGACATCTGTTCCTGTACTTGACCTAGAGCAGTATTCCAATTATGTATTGCTTTTTGAACATGAGTGCCACCTCATGCTCAAAAGTGTAAGGACAGAGAGTTTCCAGACTGGACTGGATTCTCCTCCGTGTAACTCTTTCAAAAACCTGTAATACTCACCTCCTGTTTTAGATAGTGATGGCATTCCCTTTTACAAATAGTCTTGGAATCTTTGGTGCATACTAAGTGGAAATGGGAAAAACATACTAAGTTCCTGCAAAAGCAAAACTACTAGTGATTTGTTTGTGAGTGCAATAGTATGTAAGCATGCTCTTGTGCAACAAATGCTTGTAAAGGGAAGTTTGTGTCTCCTCTTTGAATACCAGTAATGAAAGTAGATGTGGGAAGATGTGACTGTGCAGTTAAAAGTGAGTAACACAGTTCCAGTATACCCTTGCAGCAATGTTCCTATTTTGGTCACATTATTGATAGATTAATTGAAAGATGTGTGCCAGTTTCTGTCTACTGAATGCAACTGAAAAGTGTTTTTGCTTATCCAGTACAATGGATGGTTTTATACCTGTTTTTAGAAGACCTCTTTTCTCTGAAAATGTCACAGCACTTTGAGTAGTTAGTTTATTTGTGTTGCATGCACTGTCTAGATTTTTGTGTATGTGGTCTTTGAAATTCATGTCTTGCCATTTAGAGAAAATAACTTCAGATACACATAATTCTTGGATAGATTTGATTAAGTTCTTTCATCATCTGATGTGGGGCAGAACAGTTACAGAGGTACAGTGTGGAGGCTGCATACCCATTGGGATGCGCTGTGCTCCTGTGTGGGGTATTAAAGCTGTCTGTGCCAGTAGGAATCTTAAAGGGAGAAATTGGCCTTTTCTTGGTAATGCATTCACCTCTTTCCGTCTTTCTGAGGGGATTATTTCCTGACTCGATCCTCGCTGATGCAGAGTCTAATTTTGAGTAAAGGTCCAGAAGTCATCATTGTTAGTCTTCTGTATCTGTTCCTTTTCAGTGCTGTAGTGCTTGTTTTTTGTTTCATCCTTGAGTGGTGACTTGTGTGTAACCATCCCACATGTTCTTAAACTAATATGTTTCAGCACTTAGCCAAGTGCTCTTAGGGCGTTACTAATTCTGCATTTTCATGTTTAAAGCGTAGCCATTTCTGTATGCTTTGTTAGGCATGAACAAATACTTTTCAAGTGGAAACTGACCATATTTAATGTGCTTTCTCCTTTCCCTTTTGGCCTGACAAGTCTCTAAGAACACAGCCTGGCATGCAATGCAGCCCTTGGCTATGCACTGCTGTGGCAGCGAGGCAAGTAGGAGGGAGAGCATCTCTCTGCTTGCCCCATGTGCTCGCTTGGTGAGGCTATGTGAAACGTCTGTAAAATGCTACTGAAAGAGTTTTATGTTCTATTCTTTCTTCTTTTTCACTTGAAGAATTAATAAATGAGTAAACATTGATAGCAGTTGGTAGATATGTGATAGGTGCCCTGTTTGTACAGCCGCTGGCTTTTCTGAAGAACTGTGAAACATAGGTTGTGGAATATGGATTGTAGCCCTGCTGCTCCTGTGGGTCATGCCCTGCGGTGAAGTGTAGCTCAGATACTATCACGTGTTGATCTGCTTGCTGTGCAACAGATTTAGGACAGGTAGAAACAATAGCCTCTTTCCAAGCAACTAGGAAAGAGATTTGTGTAAGCAAGAGATGAGTGGATGGGGTTTCAAGCTGGAGTTGAGGGTTGGGGCCCAAGAGTGATACTGCAGCCATCATTGTGAATTACATGTGAATTACAGCCACATACACAGTGTCCTGTCCTTCCTACTCCGTGTTAGAGACAGAATAGCCTGTATGTCTGCTTCTTAGCAGCTGTGGTTCACAGTAATGTACTGAGTATAAAGAACAACAGAGCACCATTTTTTCCATGCATGCCATGGGAGCGGCAGCCTCTAACAAACAGCTGGAGTGGTAATGGTTTTGGCCACTGTCATTAAGTGTTTGTGACTGGGAGGTGGAGTGTTTTAAAGAAACCAGACTCCTCAAAGTTCTCTTCTCAGAGATTAGGTATTCTTACCTTTTGTAACTAAGAACTGATCTGTGAACAGTACTTTGGCCTTTCCAGGAAATACTGGCTGGGACTAATCCTGTCTGTTATGTTAATAGGATGAACAGATGATGCATGTGACATTTTCTATCATCTTCCAGCCCTTCAGAGCTCCTGAAGTGATAGTGCTGTCTGTTAGTAAGAGGGACTCTGATCTTTATCAATTTCCTAATTTATTTATTATAGAGTATGGGAGTATTGTGTATTTGTGGTGAAGTAAGGGAAGATGGTATTTCCTAGGTATATACTCTGTAAGCTAGCTTTTCTATGCTGTTTAGGCAAATATAAGGAGAGTTTTTAAAAGCATGAGGTTTGGGGTTTGTTTTTTTTTTTTTCTGAAGGGGAATGGCAGGAATCTGGCTTGTCTTCGACAGAACCACTGGTTACCCCAGTGTGTGCCCTGGACAGATGTTATTCAAGGTACAAGATCAGTCTTATTACAGTATTGTGGCATAATGCAAATAAGTATGTATGACTCTTCAGCTGTGATGCTACATAATCTATATGGGGGGAAAGATGTCTGTGATGCACTGTTTCAGAAAATAGTGTTTCCTGTAGGAAATATGCATTTCTGCTTGAGTTCATGTCTTTTTCGGGGGGGGATTGTTTTCTTTCAGGCATTTGTGGAGGCTCAGAACAAGCTTACAGTACCCTTTCTCGAGCAGTGTCCTGTCAGAGGACTGTTCAAAGAACGAATGACTGAACTCTACGATTATCCTAAGTACAGTTGCCACTTCAAGAAAGGAAAAAGGTAGGTGAGGAATGTCTTTGTAGGTGGTGATGAATGTGAATCAAGTCAAAAGCAGCTACTAGTTAGGAAAACAAATTATAAATTATATTTGTATTTCATAGAATCACAAAATCATTTAGGTTGGAAAAAACCTTTAAGATTAGCAAGTCCAACCATTAACCTAGCACTGCCAAGTCCACCACTAAACCATGTCCCTAAGCACCACATCTACATGTCTTTTAAATACCTCCAGGGATGGTGGTTCAACCACCTTGCTGGGTAGCCCGTTCCAATGCTTAACAACCCTTTTGGTGGAGAGATTCTTCCTGATATCCAATCTAAACTTCCCTTGGCACAACATGAGGCTATTTCCCCTTGTCCTGTCACTAGTTACTTGGGAGAATTCAACCACCTTGCTGGGTAGCCCGTTCCAATGCTTAACAACCCTTTTGGTGGAGAGATTCTTCCTGATATCCAATCTAAACTTCCCTTGGCACAACATGAGGCTATTTCCCCTTGTCCTGTCACTAGTTACTTGGGAGAAGAGACCAACGCCCACTTCACCACAGCCCTCTTTCAGATAATTGTAGAGAGCAATGAGATCTCCCCTCAGCCTCCTTTTCTTCAGGCTAAACAACCCCAGTTCCTTCAGCCACTCCTCATAGGACTTGTTCTCCAGACCCCTCACCAGCTTCATTGCCTTTCTTTGGACATGCTCCAGCACCTCCATGTCTGTCTTCTAGTGAGGGGCCCAAAACTGAACACAGGATTCAAGGTGCAGCCTCACCAGTGCCGAGTATAGGGGGACTGTCACTTCCCTACTCCTGCTGGCCACACTAGTATCTGATGCCTTGGCCACCTGGGCCCACTGCCAGCTCTTACTCAGTCAGCTGTCGACCAACACCCCCAGGTCCTTGTCTGCTGGGCAGCTTTTCAGCCACTGTTCCCCAAGCCTGTAGCGTTGCATGGGGTTGTTTCTGACCCAAGTGCAGGACCTGGCATTTGGCCTTGTTGAACCTCATGGCCCTATTTCATGAAGCTTATTTCCATCAATCATCCTGGTGAAGGCAAGGATATAGAGTTAGGGTAGGTTATATTGCACCTGTCATTGACCCTCTATGTGTTAGGTGCTTACTCTATTGACTAAGCTCTCTCTGTAGTCCAAGGAGGGAGACAAAGAGGCAAAAGAGCATCTTCAGAGGGTGACTCATTCCACTCATGCAAGCCATGAGCAGCTGGTTTCTCTAAGAGAATGCTGTGGGAAGCGGTGTAAAAGGCTGGACCTGATCACTTGAGTGTCCTGTACATGCTGCGTGATGGCACTCAAGATGATCTGCTCCATAACTCAGCATGGAGGTCAGACTGACAGGGCTGTAATTCTCCAGATACTCCTTATGGCCCTTCTTGTAGATGAGTGTCACACTTTGTAACTTCCAGTCAACTGGGATCTCCCTGTATAGCCAGGACTGCTGATAAATGATGGAAAGTGGCTTGGTGAGCACTTCTGCCAGCTCCCTCAGTACCTTTGGGTGGATCCCATCTGGCCCCATAGACTTGTATGTGCCTAAGTGGTGTAGCACATCGCTAACCATTTCCCCTTGGATTATGGGGGCTTCATTCTGCTCTCTGTTCCTGTCTTCCAGCTCAGAGGGGCTGGGTACATGGAGATCAACTGGTCTTGTTGCTTAAGAACACCAGACTGAGCCAAAGGTGGCGTTAAGTACCTCAGCCTTTCCTTCATCCTTTGTCACTGTTTCCCCCTGCATCCAGTAAAGAATGGAGAGTCTCCTTAGCCTTGCTTTTGTTGCTAATGTATTTATACAAAGCTCTTTTAGTGTCTTTTACTGCAGTAGCCAGTAGGCTTTGGCCCGTCTAATTTTCTCCCTGCATAACCTCATGACGTCCTTGTGGTCTTCCTGGGTTGCCTGCCCCTTCTTCCAAAGGTCACAAACTCTCATTTTTTTCCTGAGTTCCAGCCAAAGCTCTCTGTTCAGCCAGGCTGGTCTTCTGCACTGGCTTGTCTTTTGGCACATGGGGACAGCCTGCTCCTGTGCTTTTAAGATTTCTTTCCTGGAGAATGTCCAACCTTCCTGGACTCCTTTGCCCTTCAGGACTGCCTCATTGCCTTAAGATTTCTGCACAGATATTGAGGGAGATCTGCTATTCTTTATTTAGCTGTCCTATGCCGAGAGGAGGATGTGGATACTTGTAACTAGAGGAGGGAAAGTCTGTACTATGTGGGTTTTTGTAAAAGTACGTTGTGGGGAGTGAACCCAAGCTGATGTTGGTTTAAGTTGTCACTGATGTGGTACAGCACGTCAATGTATAGAGGTGTGTGGTTTAAGCCCAGAAGCAGTGGAGTTGTTTAGGACAGTGCTGCATCCGGAGAAGTAAGCCTTGTTGAGTGAGTCAGGCAAAGCTTATTAGTTTGTATGTGATGCTCGTGCAGATGTGTAGTCTATGCTGAATCTGATTCTGGTGCAGGCCTGTGTCTGCTCTGGATTCTCTGACCCATTCTCTCTTGTGCAGTGCAAATGTGCCTGGGTGTGGTTATCTTCAATGCCGATAAGGCTTGATGTTGCAGAAGTGCTCATGGCAGCGATGAATATAGTCTCCACTAGAGATAAAAAGTCTTAATTTGATGCAGCTGACTGTCCTCGAGGAAGAAGATTTATGCCAGGAGCTTAACTTTGTGCTTTGACTTACGACACTTTACTTTGATTTCAATAGAAGTCTTTTTAGTTTTTCTGAGTGTTACTCTATTTCTTGGTACGTGCTGAACTCAGATCACAGCAGTTTAAAAATTATACCAAAAAAAACATGTAGCGTGGTGTTTGAGGAGATCAAGAGGGCTCTACCAAGTTAAGTAACACATAGTAAGGGGTGGGGGGAGGAACTAGTCTATTTGAATAACTGTCTAAACTTCCCATGACACTTAGAAATTCTTAAATTTAATTATGCCAGTTTTCTGCTGAAGAATAACTGCTAAAGGACCGTGTCTGAAGAGCTATTCTGTAGAATCTGCAAAAAGGAAGAGTGCTCAGGGAGGTGCTGTGTCTGTGGCATTGTTTGACCTTTGCTTCTCAGCTTATTGCCCAGCATTGCAGAGGTGAAATTGGCTAGAAAATGCATGGTCAAAGGGAAAATTACATATCTTTTTCTCCTATTCCTTTGAATTTTTCAATTTTGTCACTCATCGAATATTATTGTTAGTATTTGAACATATTACTAGTTCAGATTTTTAGCCAGGCCTTTGTGAGTATAGTTCCCCCTTCTGGGTTTATCAGGTTCCTGTGCTTGTATCCAAGTACTGGACAGTCTTAGACAATATGTGAACTTATGTTTAGGTTGGAACATTACCCCATAAACTCCCCTGTTCCCCCAGGTGAAGCTGCTGTTTGATTTGTGCTCACCAAAATCACAGGTTTGTGTAGTAAAACTCAGAAGTCCTATGAAGGAAGAAAAGTGTAGTATCTATGAATTGCATAAATACAGTTATTGATTTCTTTGAGCTCTGTGGTGTCTTATGATGCAAAGAGTATCCCTCACTAAAGAGATTTCTGTAATGCTCTGCTCCTACAACTTTTTCAAAACACACACAGTTTTAGGGACATTGGGAAATACAGATGAAACAATTTTAGTTCTGTTTCAATTGAACATCTGTCTGCCACCCGATACAGATTGAAAGCGGCTATGGGAATGACAAAGCTTAGAACATAGGGGATGGGAGCCTGTGCCAATATTTGTAACAGAGAGACACTAAGGCTGCCAGCGCCCTTTAAGATAGACGGTTATGTAGAGTTTATAGTATACTTAGCTTTGTTTGAAATACACTGTAGCAAATGGAGCTTTTATTTTTAAAAGATGTTTTGGATATATCTACAGTCTCTTCTATATGATCTATATCACATTGGGATGAGATTCCTTTCATTTTTAGAGATCTAGAAATTGGTGTCTGGGCTTCCTCTGTACTAAGGGGGAGAGAAAGGCACCTACAGAGGATGGTTAAATCCCTGATGGCTACTGCGAATTCCTACTCTACTGTGAAGCTTGTGTTTCCCTTTTATATTTTTCTGTCATTCATGGCAATCTCATTGAAGTTTTGCTTGCTTGCCTAACTGAAAATCTGAGTTCTTGCTACTTACTTTTCCTTCTTATGTTCTTTTAGATATTTTCACTTCTACAATACAGGACTGCAGAACCAGCGAGTTTTGTATGTACAAGACTCCTTGGATGCCGATGCCAAAGTTTTTCTTGATCCAAATAAGCTTTCTGATGATGGCACTGTGGCTTTACGAGGTTAGTGAGACAGTAATTCCTG
>NW_010526924.1:12873-17675 GCF_000687285.1 Phaethon lepturus
CTTCAGCAGAAGTTGGAAATGGTTTCCAGCTCTTCACCTACGAAGGTATGGCTAGAGTGGCTTATTTTAATTAGTCGCTATAGTCATATGTGGATTTGTATAGTGTTTCAGAAGAACGCTTCTAAATCTACACTGTATTCACAATTAACTTGGTTAAGTTTCTCAATGTCTTTTTTCACAACTCTGACAGGTTTCCACTGCGATATGAACAGATCTTGAGGCTGCCCATAGCAAGGGAAAAAGTTTATGTATTTATATTGACTAATACTCTTAAAATTGTATTTTGCATCTTTAACACAAGCAAGCAAGTTAGAGACTGTGAAGGAATGTAGTGTTAACTATTATGAGAATCACAAAATTACTTGTGTTCACTAGGGCTTTAACTTGTGTTAGCTGTCCATTTTCCCACTCCCTGTTGGCTTATCGTAGAGGCAAGACTCTTGGACCTAGAAGTCCTTTAAGTCTGTCCAAGGCCTGTTAATAAAAACAGAGGACAGAATTAGTGTGTGCTTCTTTAGGTGTGACCTGGTTGAAAAGAATCAATATGGCTTTTTTTTAGTGAGAAGTCCTGCCTTAAGCTGTGGATATAAGGAATTGGATTCATATAATCTTTCTGTATTTCTAAAAAACTTAAGACAAAGTCTCTTTCCAAATACACTTAGAGAAACAGCAGCCATGGAACAAGAGGGGAAACTCCTGGTGTTGATAAACAGTTCATTTACAGGAAAAGGAATAACTGATCAGCCGTCCAAGTGGAAATCACCAGTAGAGTTCTGTCAAAGACTGTGCTAGGACTTGCACTGTTCAGTATGTTCATATATAGTAGAGAAAGAAGTGAGCAGGGAGGTGCTAGAGTTTGGTGACGACACAAAGTTATTCCAGGTAAAGACTGAAGAATGATTGAAGAGTGTCAGGAAGACCTTGGTGATAGTGAGTAAGCAATAAATTAACAGGTAAAAGTCTCTGTGCAGCTAAATTAAGTGATGCACAGGGGGCAAACAATCCTAGCCTCATTTGTAGAGGAATGGATGGAATGGACTCTGAGCTGACCATGACCGCTTGGGAACAATTCTTAGGCTGTAATAGATAGTTCCATGAAGATGTCAGTTTGGTTCTCAGTAGCAGCCAAACAAGCACATCAAATATCAGAAATTATTAAGGCAGCAATAGAGAATAAACCAGAAAGCACCATTACATGAGCAACCTAGGGGCTTACACAGTTCCAGACCCCTCAGCTCAAAAGGAGCTCTGAAATACAGTTCAGAGGAGGGCAGTAGGAACAATCAAGGGTATGGAGCAAAGGTCAGAAACAATTGAGTGTGCCTGGATCAATCAGCTTGGAAAAGGAACAATTTAGCAGAGATGTAATGGAGGTCTACAGAATTATTTGTGGCATGCAGTAGCATGGAGAGAGTGAATAGGGGTTGGTTAGTCATCATTTTTTCTATTACAAGAATGAGGGGATATCAAATGAAGGCAGCGGGAGTCGAATCCAAAGCAAACAAAAGAAGGTGATGGTCCATACCGCAAGAAGTAGATTGGTAGAACCCCTTACCAATGGATGTTGGTGGTGCAAAAACCTTACTGCAGGTTTAAAGGCAAGCTGTACAAGGTCAAGGAGGGGCAAGCATTGAAGATTATTGACCAAATACTTCATGGAAAAGAAGTCTCCTAAGCTAAAAATGGTCAGAGGTTGTAAGAATATTTGAGGGAAACACTACATGTGCTTGCATTGTTCTTACTCTTGTAGGCGTTTTGTTGTTGCTCCTGAGGACAGCTAGGTGGAATCTTGTTCTGAATCAGAATGGCCACTCTTAGGTTCTTATGGGGGAGAATATGTTAGGGTGGCACAGTGGTGCCTCTCAAACCTACAATTTATATGAAATGCAACTTTTTTGTTTGGGGCTTTTTTTTTCCCCAGTAGTTAATTTCAGGTCTGTACAGGCCTATGATAACGCAGTCTCTTCACTTGATTTGTAAGAGTGAATTTGGTCCTTATCAAGGATGATGGAAGCTCTTCTGAATTTTTTTCAGAATCATGTTTTACTCACAGTTTGGATAGAGCAACATATATATCAGAGATCTGATCTGAGAATACTGGTGATTAATCCATTTGTGTGCTAGTGGCAAATTTTTCCCGTTACTTCAGTTTTCATAGCTTTGCAGTATCTAGTTTTCAGTGACTCCAATATTGAGGTGGTATTTGCTTTATTTCAGGATGCATTGCTTGCATCTCAGTTTCTGTTGACTTCTTTGGTACTGTTTCTCTCTTAAAATCTCACTTTAAGTTCTCTACCTGTGTGCATTTTCAGTCTGCACCTCTTCCCCTGCAAACTCAAGGAAGTAGAATTATTACTTAAATCATAATTCAGATGTTGGGCGTAAGTGATGTTACTGAACATACTTACTGAGTATGCATGCCTAAACTCAGATCTGTAACTACTTGAGAAGTCCACAGAGACTGGAAAATGCTGTGAATCCCAAATGATAGCAGATGTAGTTGCTTGCGTTGTTTTTTACAAAATAAACCCTCTTCTCTCAGTGTTCAGTGAACACAGTTCTTTTAACTACTTTCCCAATTTCACCTCTCTTTCACTGGGATTTGGCTAGTGTGTAGTAAATAATAAGAAGCTGTGTGGCAAAATAACAAACACTTTTAAAAAAATATTGATTCCTTGTGTGTGTTCTTACTTCACTTTCTTTGGTTCCAATTTCCTAGGTTATGCATTCAGTGAAGACGGTGAATACTTTGCGTATGGCCTGAGTTCTAGTGGCTCTGATTGGGTTACTATCAAGTTTATGAAAGTAGAAGGTTCTGAGGATCTTCCAGATACACTGGAGAGAGTTAAATTCAGTTGCATGGCATGGACCCATGATGGAAAAGGCATGTTCTATAACTGCTATCCAAAACAAGATGGGAAAAGTGATGGTAAGTATGGCTGTACTAATTGCATGCTATGTGGGAAGTGAAATGACCTTTTCAGTAAATTGGTGCAACAAATAATTGTTTTACTAGTTTATACTGAAATAACTAGCAATAGTAGTTCATACAGTTAGATATCCCATTTTTTTTGAATGACCAAAGCCTATACTCAGTTAGTATGAATATCCTCTTATTTGCCTGTTCCTCTCTCTTAAAAGTTTGCTGCTCCTTTTTTTTTTTCTCTACAGTGATTTACTTAGTTTTCACACAGGGTGTTATTGGCTGGAATTTGATGTCTGTTCACAGCTTGCTTAGATCTCTTCCCCTTACGCATTTGCCTGGGCATAGGTGAACTGGCTTGGGAAGTTGACCTGATGAATAGCAATCTGGGGCATAAGGTTTTTGTTATTCAACCAGATTTATTCATCTGTGGTTCACAGCACAGCAGTATATAAATGTTTATGCTAGCAAAACTCAAGGAGCAGCACACCAAGTGGAATAAATTGCTGAGGAGCGTCAGTAGGGAAGGAATTTAGCAGCTCTTATTATAAGGCAGTGCTACTGAAGAACTTCTTCTGGAGCTGTGCTCTGTTAAATCTTGGAGAGAGCCTAAATTTTACCCCTGTATTTGCTTTTGCAGCCTAGCATTTTGCCAAACTCGCAAGTTAGATACACACCTTGTGGTTTTTTGACTTTTAAAAGTGTTTGTAGTTCATAACCTGAAGTGTTGGAAAATGTTGCAACAACAAAATTAAAAAAAAATATTCAAGTAACACCTCATGCAGTGCTTTAAAGTACTACTTTTTTTTTTAAATTATTTTCAGCAAATGGAAATATGAAGGTTTCTAGGAATGTTAATTAGCAGTAAATCTCCCCTTAGTTACCCAGGGTGAAATGGGAGCAAAAACATCACTAGAGGGTGGCAGGGATTGTTGTTTTACTTGCTTGCTTAGTATTTCTAGAAAGCAAAGCTTGAAATGATAAATCTTCACATTTGAAGAATGTATTAACAGCAATAAAAGGAAAGGGTAGCTGTTTGAACAGTTTGCAGTGTGCTTTGAAGTTTTGTTTTGGAGGGGGGTGTCTGTTTGGAGGGGTTGTAGAGTGTCTCTGCTGAATTACTCTTCACTTTTATATGCAAAGGGATACAGAATTTTCTAACTTCTATATTTGGTTGTTTCTGGATTTCTTTGAGAACAAATTGGTTTAAATATCTGCATTTCACTAGGCACTGAGACCTCCACTAATCTGCACCAAAAGCTGCATTATCATGTATTAGGAACTAAACAGTCAGAAGATATCCTATGTGCTGAATTTCCTGATGAACCAAAATGGATGGGTGGAGCTGAGGTATGGTAAACACCCTGAATTTTGTCATCATTATGTTCAGTTGTTCAGATTCTAACAACTGATAGTAGGTATAAGGTGGAAAACATTTTGTTAAAATAATGCTTTTTATTAGTGTTGCAGAGTTGACCATGGAACTAAGAATTGGTGATTAGGAATTGCTGAAAATAAGACTATTTTGGTTTAAATCAGTCCTCAAGCCTGTAATGACCCCATCACATACTCTTTTTTTTCCACTGAGGACATTCTGCCTGATACACATTCCAGGACAGAGAAGGATCATTTGACAGACGATGTGTCACTCTTCTTGTTTCTTCTTAGTCAACATTGAGCCCCAGCCTTCACTTTCTGTGCAAAAAAGCTTATTCCAATAATCAGAATGTCTGGATATTCCCTGCCATGTATTTATTTTGTTTATTTTTGTGATGTCTTTCCTGAAAATGAATTATCTCTATTCTACTTACTTGAAGACATACAGGTTAAAAATCTGTTAATACTATGTACACAGTTGGAGACTTTTAAGTTTCCCTAC
>NW_010526924.1:17706-24821 GCF_000687285.1 Phaethon lepturus
CATGGGGTGGACTCTGTTACTGGAGATGGAACAGGTGACTGATGGAATTGATTTCTTAAGCTTATTTTGTTGAACTACTATTGTATTGTGCAAAGTCCCAGTGAACCAAACTGATAGGTAACCAAGCTCAGTTCTTCCTAATGTGTGTTTTATTCTTCATACTAGATTTAACAGTGCTTGATTGAGTGCACTGTTTTAAGTGCTGTTGGAATGTAATAGTGGTCATTCTGTCTATCAGAGAACTGACATTTTTCCAGTGGATAAAACCTGTTGTAATGATTTGTACTCTCCTAGCTACTATGTTTAATCAGTACATCTTGTTTCTGTACAGGGTCTCTTTTGGTCTGTCACTTTTGATAAATATGAAATGTTTTTACTCTGATTTGGGGTATTCAGTTTCTAGAACTACTTTTCCCCAAGAGTACCTCTTTAAAAATTTAATCATCAGTCTGTGTCACTTTTCAACACACCAACTCATGAAAAGTTGGGGTTTCTTTTCTGTGGGCTGCCATAAAAGAAAGGTTTTTTTCAAAGAGTTTGAACAGTGGGATTCAAAATGAGACAGTGAGTGTGAAGGGCTCCCCAGCAAAGTGACCACACTGAGCTTTCTCTGTACAAATCAGACTTACCTGTAGGTTCTGTGAATAAACAGGACCTTTTTTGCATAATCTCATCAATTCATGAAACATACCTTTAACAACTGACCTGAATATCAGTGTAAACTTGCAAATGGGGCCTTGGAATTACTTTAACTGTTCAAAAACTAGTCAGTTCTGTTGAGTTTAACTGGCAATAAAATGGAATTGGGAAATCATTATCCCTATTTTTCCCTAGTTTCATAAATAAATGGGCTTTCTGGTGGTGACAGATGTCTTGTAGTGATGTATCCACTGATTCATGAGTGATGAATATTATTATTGCTTTGCAGTGTCGTGAGCTAAACTACAAATGTTGTTGTGAAGGCAAATTCATTTTCCGTGGGGGAGGGCTGTTGCAGTCTGATTCATTAGACTATACAGCTTTTTAGGGTAGTAAAAGTTTGCAGTCTCAGATGGTATTAATCCTGTGGAAATCATACCTTTTGTATTAGGTGTATAGGGACGCTTGCCTTAGGGGTAGCAAAACCTTCTTTGAGATAATAGCACACTAATAGAGCCTTTTCTTATCTAAGTTGAAGATGCAGGGTTGGAGCATTTCAAGGTCTGAAACACAGAACCGAATATGAGGAGGACCATGGAAGCAAATTCGTAGTACAATGCTGGTAGTGAGTAGAAAAGAATTTGCCTAGCCAGGGTGCAGAGAAGCAGCCATCCTGCATCTTCTGGCTCTTCTATTGTGAAAAAAAAGCTTGAGACAGCCTTAAATGTAAAAGCAGTATCTTTTTTTCTGATAAATGTCTCCGGTAATTTTTGTAATTAAGGAGAATATATAGCCCTTATGAAATGATCCAGAGGTCTCTGGAATGGGAAGAGGGGACTGGTAGTAATAACTCTTGCTGTAGAATAGGAAAATAATAGAATGTAGTGCAGCTACAAGTTGTGAAGCCACTGGAATTGAAACAGCCCCATCAGTATTGGGAAAGTGGGGAGGGCAGTGAATAGAGAGAGTGAATATGGGTTCTTGTTTAATAAATTTACTGCTACTGTGGGTTCTTGTTTAATACATTTAAATGGCTGCTTATGATTGTTTTCTTGACCTCTAGGAGGCATAAACTTCCAGAGATGTTGGTATTTAAGAAGAAATGCTATTTTAAGGAAGAGTGGTAAAGCAGAGATCCACCTTGGTAAATAATCATGAGCTTATCTAAGTGAAAGTACTTTAAAAGAGCTGATATTCTGGGGTTGTGCTGTGAGTTCTAGCTGTAAAATGTGGCTCTGTCATCCTGATACTAATGAAAAATGTTTTTTAATGGTCAGGAAAAGACGTACCGTGCAATTAAAAAAAAACAAACCACAAAACAATGCAATTCCAAAATGTGGTGTCATCATTGTGCAGTAGGTCAAAAATCTTCTTTTCAGGGCATTCGAACAAGTTTTCTGGTCAATTTTTTTTGAAGTATGTGTTTGAGAAAATGGAAGACCACAAAGTAATGGGGGAAAATTGAAATATCTTTAGTAAAAATCAAATTATATGGCTTATTGGCACTGTCATGAATATTCTTACTTGGTGCTGCCACAAATTTTAAAATACAGCTTTGCACAGCTCAACATTTTATGAAGGTCATCTTTCATGCATTCCTGTCAGATGAATAAACACGTTTTTATTTTACAGGGCCTTGCTGGGACAAATAGGTAGAAACGTTTGGGTTCTCTTAGGTTTTACACAACTCCAGTGAAGACAGTTGGATTATGGTGTGGGTGGTCTAGTCTCAGCTACCAAACCTTTCTATATGGTGGGGGCAGAACTTGAACTTCCATACTCAGGTTTAGAGCAGAATTTGCAGGTCTTGCAACCATTGGGTCAAGGGAGAGAAATACCTTGCTTGCAAATGAAAAGCACCTGACAAGGAGAGCCTTCAGAGACTGCAAAAGTATGTTGCCATAACACTTTAAAAAAAAAAAAAAAAAGGTAATCTCAGGTGTGCTGGAAGGAGTTGGTGTGGTGTGTATTTTCAATGGAGATAAGAAACTAGGTCACTGATTAGGACAATATTGTGTCAGCTTAATACATTTAGAAGACAATATGCAAGAAAATAGCTTCAGGTTTTTTTCCTCATTACACATTCAACACCAGCCCCCAAGTATGCTTGATTTAAACTACATCTGTGGTGCTGAAAATGATGTTGGCATAGAAATACAGATAGATTTCCAACTCCTCACTTGAATGGATTGCTTGTGAGGAAAAATCTGTTTATAGTTAGTCAGATATATAAGTTTTGAAAAAGAGGCTACCAAATGTTTTCATTAGTCTAGAACAAAGTGTATGTATTTCTGGTACAGATTCTAGGATGATGGGCGAGTTGGGAAGAGCAGGGATGGAGTTTATTTGAATAACATCCCAGTAGAGGGCAGTCTGGTATGAAGATTTTTAAAGCCTTGGCAATGTCATAGCTACTGTCAGAAAAGAGGAGTTTCCTGTGCTTCTCTAAGTGGCATGTTCTTGCTTCCTCTCCAGACTCACAGAGCATCTCTCTTTCACAGCCAGACTGTTATTCTCAAAGTTAAACAATAAGTTATATAAGAGGCTTTCACAGTTGTTAGTGTTAAAAGTCCCTACAGTACCGGCAGGAAAGTAAACAGGAGAGAAAGGGAGGCGGTGAGGGGAACCCTGCGATCCCAATTCTGCCAGCAGTAAAACAATTACAGTTTTTCATGTTGTTTTCTAACAAACACTGTGCACAGTCTCTGAATTGACAAATTTTTTTTTTTTATATGTTTAGAGCTGTCAGTTAACATTAGTGGTTCTTGACCAGGGAGGTGATCTTGCAAATGAAATTCAGAGCACGGAGGAGTAAATGGTGCCAGATGTGTGCTGGTTATGGTGTGTTTTCACTGCAGGAATGTGGAAGTACAGCACCCACAGGGGAAGAGTGAGCAGCATGAAGGGGAAGGGCTCAAAACGTTATCAGTTTGCTCAAGTGAGACCTGCTGCTGGATAAAACAGGGCTGTGGGAATTTTTCTAAAGCCTTACACTTTCTTTGTCAAGGCTGAATCTGGAATAGAAGCCTGCTATAAATGTCTTACTACAGTCCTGGCAATAGGTCTGGAGAATTTTACCACTAAGAAGCAGGCCCGCAATCTTTCTGGCTGCGCATAGGGCTGTGATAGATGGTAATCGTAGCCGGGTTCCTGATGCTTTGGTGCTTTCCTTGCACTCAAAAGCAAGCTGAAAGCCATAGGAAAAATCATGTCTGGTGGTTGTCTGACACCTCAGAAAGCTACTGGTTTTACTCTGTGCTAGGTTTAAAAAAGAGAATTAATGTAAATATGCATGTACGTATTACTGTGTTTCCCTCTGAACAAGGCTGACTGGTGTCCTGTTGCAATTGTAACGGTCATAAGCATGATGGTCTAGGGTCAAAATCCTATTTCTCTGTCTTTGGTAGGTCTCCTTCAACCCCAAGCCTAGCAGATGGTCAGAATAGAAATGTTCTTTATACCAGCACATTGTATCTGAAATCCAAGAATAAAACCCCGCCTGGAATAAGGAAATAGAATTAATGCCCAAAGCAATTTTTCTAATTTGGGGAATGGATGGATAGAACACATCAGCATGTTGTTTGCATATAACCAGTCCGTGTCCTGCATAGAGTAAGTATATCAGGCCTGCTCCTCAGAATGTAGTAGGTGGTCTGTTGGACCTGATCCTGAAATTATGTGTTCCTGTGATCAGCCATTATTAGGGCTTCTGAAATCTAGTTAAGCCAGTATGATGCAAATAGAAAACAAAATATGATTTGCAGCCTTAGAGTACTAGCTTCAGGGCCCTTGGATTGTGCAGGCAGTCCCAAGACATGGCTTAGTGAAAGGGAGCTCTTGCCCCAATCCACATCATCTCAAAAGACTGCTAGAACATAAAACATGATAGGAGCTATATGCAAGTTTCGGTGACTTTCTGTCACTGCTGCAAAAATAATGTCAGAACATAGCTTTATGTTCCTTTCGTTACCAAAAAAACCCACCATCCTAAAAAACCTACCCTTCATGATCATTTTATCTAATGAAAAAACTGTTTTCTATTCTAGGAAAGGGAATAGCTTTGCTTTTTGTAATAGTGAGTTAATAAAGTTGGAATTTGAAAGGCTGGGAGATTGCAGTGGGGGTTCTTGATCTTGTCATCGTGCAAGCGGAACTTCGTGGCATGGGAACATGTGCACATCTATGATAGAACACCTGAGGCTGTTCAGACAGCGTAATTACTCTCATCTTTTACTGACCAAATGGTTTGGCAAACTACAGGATTTTTTTACTTTTTTTCTGTGTAGAAGGCATGTGCTTTGTGGTTTTTATGTTCAGTATTTTACTTTACTCATCTGATAGGAGGCTTTAAAATATTGATAAATAACGTAAGGCAGGTAATTTCTGCGTCAATCTGAAATGTCTCTTCCATGTAGATTCTTCTTAGTCAAGTCATGCTCAAGTTCAGTGGTGTTATGCAAAAACCTTTGTGCGGCATGTACCTGAAGTTTAGGAAGTAACCGCTGTCATCAGTCTGTTTTGTTGTGGTGACTGGGTACATTCCTAAATGAACATTTAAAAAAGAAAATCTAGTCAGTCACGCTGGCTGCTTTAAAACTGTTACCTATATAGCATATAGTGAATATTGTGGCAGTGTTAAAATGCAGCTTATTGATGCTATGAGTTTTTAATTCCTAGTTATTAATGGCATGCTTTTCATGGTTGCATCTTTATTGCCACCCATTTTGCCTTCTCTGGATAGTTTGATCTTTCTGTGACTGGGTACATGGAGTCCAGTTACTAATTTGGCAATTTGGCTCTGTTTGAAAGCTTTGATTCTGTCTGATTTTTGTGAGCTTTGATTTTTTGGGTTTTTTTTTTCTGTGTGATTCATTTGCTCTATTTCATTGGAAATACATTAGATAGCAATGACAGTTACCTTGTTCCATATGCAAAGGACACTAGTGCATGAAGAGCAGTAGTTTGTAAAAGAACTGCAGATGCAGATCAGGTTGTAGATTATAATAGTGTTAATGTCTGCAGTTAAAGGAGAAGTTGGTTTATCTTTTCCCCAACACAAGCATATTATCTAATAACTGATTTTTACTGATTTTTTAAATATCTTGTTATGCGGACACAAATTATACAATGATTAGGTTTTTTTCCAGCTTGATAATAAAAAGGGCAAAGGTGGTAAAACTTTTTTAATTGGTTAGCTTAAAAAGGAATGATGTGTATATGTAGTTGCCTTAATATAATACTATGCACTCAAAGGGCCCCTATTTGTGAACTAAAAATAGAGAGCTTTTCTTTATCGTGAATCTTGCAGTGGTGACTACCCAGGTAGTATTCAAAGAACTAGCATTAATATTCAGTGGGGTTGCTGTCATGCACTTTACTGGGAAGTGAAGCACTTTAATGTCTCTCCTATTGATGTTTTAGTTGAGGAGTAATACATAAAGCCAGGAAATCTGAAAACCTGACAGCCTTCTCCTGTTCATTCTCTTTCTTTTTTTGTTTAATTATGTATGAATTTTTGGTCTGAACTGTGCTGCTAGTACCCAAAATATTTGACTTCACTTTTGCTGTGGATCATCATAGATGGTTACTGCTATTATAAATGCAGAACACATAACCCTTTGGGGTTCCTTATATTGCTTGTATGATGAATGAACTATATTTTGTAATGAAAGAAAAAATTTAGGTAGTTGGGAAAACTCCTTTTACTAATTAGGCTTTCAATAATTTTTCTTCTTTTGATATCCATTGATTTACTGAAGTTACAGTCAAACCACTTCATCTCTTACTGCTTTTCTAAGCAGTGATTGCTTTTCATCCAAAGAGAGAGAACAGGTAATGTTGCTAGTAAAAACGTAAAAATATTCCGTTGTAAACCAAAACTTCTCTATAAAGATTTTACTTTAAAGAGTTTGATCCTTGAAAGACTAAATAGAATAGTACTTGGGAGCACAGCCATCATAATGATACTTCCGTATGTGTGTATGATATAAAGATGGTCACAGCAAATATTTCAGAAATAATAGATCTAATAAATTCAAAATTGTCAAGTGATTGAATGGCAGCAGTGAAGCTACAAACTATATACCAACATCAGGTCTTTGAAATAATCCTTCCTTTACTAGTGCTGAGTTAGGGATTAGTGCTGTGTTATGCTAATAAAAATCATTATGCTGAAAATTTTTAAAAGCTCCAGTTGAAAGGCTACAGGATTTCTTCTGTCCTATTTTGACAGGACCTAGATGTCACTTTAAGGTGTTCAATTGCTTTTTTAACCTCCTTACCTTTTACCTCAGTGGGTGTTGTTTGAAATGATAGAAATTATTTTAATGAGAGAAATGTGCACTGACTAGCATTCCAGATCTCTCTCAGAAATTCTTGAGATGTGTTTCGTTTTCAGCTTGGATGTGGAAAACCAGGAGAATTTACTTCTGATCCAAGGTGTCAGTTCTGACGTTACAGCTGTCTCCCTTATGCTG
>NW_010526924.1:24852-25395 GCF_000687285.1 Phaethon lepturus
GAGATACTACAGCTGTCTCCCTGTTGCTGAACCACAAATGCATTCTAAGATTTGAATGAAATGCTGGTATGAAATTTCAGTTCATAAGTTTGTGGGCCAAGAGCAAGGATTGCAGTTCAGCTCATGAAGATGCAGCAGCGTAAGAATAGCCCAGATGATAGTTGGGAAATCCTATTTCCTTTTGCCATTCTGAAAACAAGACTCTTGTCTTTTTACGATATAGAAGAGTCAATAAGAATAGCCCAGATGATAGTTGGGAAATACTATTTCCTTTTGCCATTCTGAAAACAGGACTCTTGTCTTTTTACGATATAGAAGAGTCAGTGGCATTCAGGCTGCGATTACACATTTGTTGTCAGCAATGCCATCTGAGCTGCCTTAAGCAATCTCTGCCCCTATTATTCATGTTTCCAGCTGCTTGGTGCAGTGTGTTGGCTCAGCCATTTGTGCAACTGCACAGTGACCTCACTGAGACACTAACCTGGCAGAGGGAATTCTTCTTTTATTCTTTTTCTTTTTTATTGTGTTGTTCCCCCCCCCCCG
>NW_010526924.1:25426-40514 GCF_000687285.1 Phaethon lepturus
CTTCTTTGTTTTGTGTTTTAGGGATTCTTCCTCTTTCTTTTTCTTTTCCTTTTTTTAAATTTTTTGTTCTTTTTTTGTTTAACATGTAATTTTTTTCAGTTGGATCAGTTCCCCAGTCTGGTTTACCACACAAATGGTAAATGCTTGTACTGACATGATTAGGGGAATGAACTTGCATCAATACAAGCAACCATAGCAGTAGGATGATCCAGCTAGAAGTGGAGACTGCATAAGCTGGTACTGCTGCCAATATTTGCTCATCAAACTGTAACTTTGCAATGTGGATGTCTAAATGTGCAGTATACTACTAAACATTTTTAGCATGCTGCAGTCAACAATATCTTGTCCTGTTTCTGTCAAATTCCTTTGGGTTATAGAACTCACTGATGTAAGAATAGCTTTAGTGATAGAGAGAGACGTAATTGGCATCCCACCAGCAATATGCTTTGGGAATTCCTGTTTCAAATTAAACATAAACTGCTATCAAGTCTTCAGTAGTCCAGCTGGGAATCTGGAAGGAAAAACTCATTAGATGTACTCAGATTTGCTGTCATCAGAGGTTCTGAATTGCCCTTGCAACAACGTCAGAAATTTGCGGATGAGTTTTCTTTCTTGGGTAAAGCAAGCAGTCTTCTGTTAACTGTTCACTCACAGCATCAAGAACAAATTTATGTGGGTTCTGACTGAAAGGATTTAGTGTGTCATACTCTTGAGTTTAATTGGAACTTGTATATACCACTTGCAATTATTTAACATGTTTTATGAGTTGATGAGGAAGAGAAAGAAACTTGGTGCTTTTAGAAGTATGAACAGTTGTTTAAGCAGCATATTGCAGGTGCTAGTTTAATTAAAACTGACACCTGCAGTTAATATTTATCTAAAAACACTGAAGATGCTTTTTTCAAAAAAAGATCATCTAATCTTGGTTTCCATTTCTTGATATACTTCCATCTCGGAAGGAGGAGGCAATATGTTTCAATTTTGCAGGCTGCCCTGTTAAACCAGTCTTAGCTGTTTCATATAATGGTTTTGGGGTTTTTTATGATCCAAGGAATCTTAGTTGTTCTTTTCTATTTGCTTTGTGAGCTTTCAGCTGCATGGACTTTTTTAGTGGTATAATTAAAAATACAACTTGGAAACTCTCACTTGTGTTTGGTTTGGTTGGGGTTTTTTTGTTTGTTTTGAGGGGTCTTGTTGAGGTTTGTGAGGTTTTTTTAGCTTTCATAAACTGAGATTTGGCTCTGTATTCTACTAAGCTCCCTTCTTGTGTCTTCATAACTGTGGATCTGTTTGAATAGCGGTATAGTTAGGACCTAATTCTTCTGAGTTTTATTTTGCATAACTAATTCTACAGCTACTTTGCACAACTAATGTTGTGAATATTAACCAAAGTAAATGTAAGATGTAATTACAATATATGAATAAGAATTTTTTTTTAAGATATGTTTAAGGCCAAATGGAGAGTTTCCAGAACTCAGATTCATATTTTGTGACTATGGGTTTAAATTTCTATTACATATTGTCACATAAAAATGTGGACAGGAAATGGCCTTCTTTATCAACTGTTAATAAAACATCTAAAGCTGGTAATTTTGGAATATGGTCAAAACAGCTCACTCAGGAGAAGGAAACTTTAAGTCGATGGCTTCCTGTTATTTCCTGTCTTTCCTTGATGGACTTGCACTTTCAAAGGCTTTGCCAGGAAGCAGAGTATGTTTGCAAAGCTTGAGCAGAAAGAAGGATTCATTGATGACTTTATGTACCAGCAGACACCATTTTGGAAATTTTATCATGTGTGTACATGCATGTGCAAAAGCAAACCAAGAAGCTTCGTTGGAAAATTTCTAATGTGGTTGTAGCTTATAATGTTCACTTAACAGCAGCATTAGATTTTTGTGTGTGTAAACATAATGAAAATGGCAAAAATGAAAACTCCATAAGCATCATTTAGTTTGCCACAATAAGCAAAAATACCCCTAAAATTACCAGATTGGATGGTTTCTAAGAAATTTCATACTGCTTTGTGACAGAAAACACACTATATTAATTCCATCACTTGAGAACTTGGGGGGAAATCTGCTGTGAATTAAGTGGCTGTCATTCAGACAGACTAAGCTGCCAGCCTTTTTCCACCTCTGAGATGGACTCTGGCTGATACCTTAAGGTAGCCACAAATCCAGAGCTAACCTCTTGGTTACCTTACCCACTTGGGTAATTTTTTTCTGTTGGATGTCGTACTCTGAATAACAGTATTGAGTAGGTGAGTATTAAGCTTTTGCTTTTAAAAAACAGATTGACAGAGCAGCTAAGCAGAGCAAGCGTGTTTGTCATATGCTAAGTGCTGACATGATGGTTTTCACTGTCCTGCCATTGTGAGCAACTAAATTTCATTTTTCCCATTCAAACAACAGGTGTTGTTCTGATTAAACTCTATTGCTCTGTACATAGTACTGTGATGGCATGTGTAGAGGTGGGCATGTGTCAGCAAAATGTTCTTACAGGGCTTAATTCACCAAGAGTGTGAATGTAGACTTGTTTGATGAATCTGGATTTCAGCATATCGAGTATATTCACAGGCTCAAACACTGACCATGCTGGAGTTGCTAGAGAGGAGGCATGGTGAGGAGACCTCCTTGTCTAGAAGAGGCAGCAGTCAGTTTGTGTAGACCTGTAAGATGCACTGAGGGCCCTTTTTAAGAAGTTAGTGACAAACTCTTCTGTACATTCAGTTTAGCTGACAGGCTACACAGTAAAAAAGGAGTGCTTACACAGCGTTCAAAATAAAGACTGGACTGAGATAAGCCTCACTTAAGTATTAGCAGTTTCAGCAGCACAGTTTTTCCTTTGATTGACAAGCAAGTGCCATCCTGGTACATCTCTGTAGCTCTTAAAATACCTGACTTAATATGTATATTCCAAATTACTGATTTTCAATGAGATACATGTCACTGGTCCTTCTCATGTCACTGCTGGGCTCCATTTATTTCCATAGGATTTGTGGGAGGAGAGGTAAATTTCATTTTGCATGGAACTGATACCTTGATAAAGGAGTTTGGAAGTACAGAAGTTTTGATGTCACCTTCGCAAGAAACTCTTAAGGGGTTTTTTTGGACAAAAGCCACTGGTCGCTCTGTTGCATCTTTACAAAGATGACTAAGTTGTTATAAGCAAATACTCTTGCACAATTTAACGTTGGATTTGAATGTTGACATCATAGCGACAAGAGAAGAAACTGGACACCTGCATGACTGGACATGGCTACCTTGTAGTTTTTTGAGAAATTTCTATTGAGCTACAAAAAGCTATGTTTTAATTGATGTAGGAGGGTTCTTTTTGAGTACTGTGGTTCAGTAGGAGCCTGGCAATTCATTTAGGCACAGGATTAAACAGTGCTTTATGTTCAACATAGTGGATTCAATTAAACTTGTCCATGTTGAAGATGTTGACTGTGAGATATTTTTAATATGGCTTGTGTTTTGGGGGTGTGTGTGTTTGTTTCCATTCTTGCCCGCAGGTTGTAGTTTTGGACTATTTATACTAAGTCCATTCCTAGTTACTGAAATGTCAGTGCTGTACAGGTTAGTGCTGTACATTATTTGTTGTATTGGGTTTATGTGACGAGGGTTTGGTACCTGGAGGCCTGCAGGGGTGGCTTATGTGAGAAGAGGCATGTCGGACAGAGCCAATGCCAGCTGGCTCCAATGGACCTGCTGTTGCCCAAAGCCGAGTCCATTAGCAATGCTGGTAGCACTTCTGTGATAATACATTTAAGAAAGGGCAAAAAACCACTTCATAACAGTTGTCAGAGAAGAGTGAGAATATGTGAGAGAAACCACTCTGCAGACACCGTAGTCAGTGAAGGAGCGGGAGAAGGTGCTCCAGGTGCCAGAGCAGAGATTCTCCTGCAGCCAATGGAGGAGACAGTGTTGAAGCAGGTTGTCCTTCTGCAGCCCATGGATGTCCGTGGTGGAGCAGCTATCCACCCTGACTCATTTAGACACCATTTTAGCTGGAATACTTATAATAATCATAAACTTTATTTTTTTCATTCACGGTGGAAAGAAACAAATAATGCTGTTTGGTTTTTACCTCCTGAAGTGTCAGCAGACTATACTTAACGTTATTTGTTGATGTATGCAATGAGTGTGGGTTCTTGGTGAGTTGTCATATTCCATACATGTCTGTTCACTCAACTAACTGTAGCATCAATTAATTTTTTGCTAGGGGTTTAGGGACTAACTTTTTAAGTTGGATTTTTTTTTTTTCTGGAGGATGAATTGTCTTTGATTTTTCTGTAACTTCCTATAGGTATCAGATGATGGTCGATACGTCTTGCTGTCTATTCGAGAAGGGTGTGATCCAGTGAACAGACTGTGGTACTGTGATCTACAGACAGAGTCTCAAGGTATATCAGGTATGTGTAAAAACCAACCAAACAACAAACAAAAAAAACCCACCAAAAAACTTGCTTTGTAAGTTTTGCTTTATTTTAAGACAACGTAAGATTTGAAATATTTTATGCTTAAATATATATATTTAAATATGTGTAGTGCTTAACCTCCTCTCTTTTTTTCTAATGCAGAGATTATGATAAAATACGCACTGCTTCTGCTAGCATTCCATTTTTTGTTATGTGTCAGCAGATGGAAAACTCCACTGGTAGTTCTGTAGTTTGTTTAAAAGGTCGCAAGGAAAAATTGAGATAATATAAGCAGCCTTACCACTGCATTTCTTTCTACACCACTAGTACTTTTCCATGTGTGTTTTTTTTAATGTTTTAAAAATTCATGTGTCTCCCTTCAAGTGCTGATCTCCCTTTTTTGAAAAAAGTACTTGGTTTATAGGTAGCATTTTTTTTCTTCACATAGTACTAGGAAATGAACAAAAATACTCTAATTTTTTAGTAATGTAATTTTGGTTTGTAGCATCGTTATTATTACAGTAGAAGTATCTACCCATATTTCAAATACACATTCATTAAATGCTACTTCCATGCCTTCTAGTTGGATTACCCTTTGGCTTTTGTGTATTTGGTTTTTTAGCCTCAGTGGAATGGGCTAAAAGTATGGTACTTTGCTCCATATGGCTGTTGTTGATGGTTGGCATACTTAGTTGTTTTACTCACGAGTGATTTTGTATTTCCAGAGTATTGGATTATTGAAATCTCTTCCTCAGTATGTGCTTTGCATAGAACACAACCTAGCTCTTTTTCCGTCTTCAAAAACTTCAGAAACAGAATAAATACTACATTAGCTCCTTTGGATCTCAAGAAACTTGTTCTCTTGCTCATAAACAGAATATTTGAGGCTTCTGAGCTTGGTTAGTACTGATAGCAGCTCTGCAATACAGGCTGTATAGTTATGTTTCTCCCTGCCTTCATTATACTATGTGGTTGTGTGGTCTTTCCTTAGTTCATCAACAAGTCCTAGTATAATATTTTGCATTTCGGTGAGTTAAGTGTTAGTGATGATAGTTAACAGTTTTATACTCCTTCCCGAGGGATTATTAATTTTGTTTTGTGGGCATGTCAGTCCCTCCTTTTATAAAGAACGTTTTTTAATTACTTCTAAACTTGTTTTGGACAATGGAGTAGTTGTTTAATGTCCTCTTGAATGTAGAAAATGGTAGGCCTAATCAAAGCTATTACAGATACTTTCCATGCAACTTTATTAAAAACATAAAATTGTGTAGATAAAACTGTTCAGTACAGTGAAGGATTTTTGTAAATGATAAATTGCAATGTCATTCAAGTTGACAGTTTCCAGCTAGAGAAAGAATACATAAAAAGCATAGCTCTCCTCCCATATTCATCCTCCCATTTATAGATACACTGGACAACCTTGAAGAGAATAGTAGCATCGAGCCTTGAAAGACCATGGATGAGATAATGAAGCTTCTATTTTATACTACCTGGTATAAGGTAAACCTACAGTTTAACCTTTCCCGCACTTGGAAATGCTTCTTTAAAAAGTTTTTTCACTAAGCCAGTCTTCAACTTGCCTTCCTATTTGTTTGTTGTTGGGTGGGAGTTGTTCCATCCCTCCAAATTCTCCCTTTTTGTCTATAAAAGGAAAGATCTAGCTGTAACCATTTGCTTATAAACTTAGGAACTCCATATCTGTCTCACTAAGTTGCCAAATGCATTTTCAGTACAAAGACTCTTATCTTTACCCATGTCTTTCTACCTCCATGTTAGTAAGCACAGACCTAACAGTAAACGTCTGGGGTGTTTCCTAGAGTTCATCCTCCTTGGAAATGTAACCACCATGAACCGCTGGTCCTTCAGCTTTTGGTGGCCAGAGGCATTAAGTTGAGCAAGCAGTAATGTATTTAAGCTTAAGTTTTGGCTCTATTAACCTAGACCAGAAGAGGTGTAATTTCAGTTCACCTTGTAATTTTCTGGGACAGCAAGCGTAGAAGAGGTTGCTTGTGAAGTTAGCAGAAATTAATGCCAAATTTCATTATTTAAGCTCTTTTAGACAAGTAAATAAGCAGCTCTAGAATAACGGAGCTTAACGGCAAGTCTGTTTCTCAACTTAAGGCTTGCATTTAACTTCCAATTAAATGTACTGACTGCTCAGTAACATCTCAAGGTATGTTCAGATGGGTTAAGATTAAACAATGCTTAGAGAATTGTGTGTAACAGAAGCACATTCTTAACAAAACCATGAGATACAAAAATACTGGCTCTTGTTATGCTGTCTATAGAATGTTCAGTACAAGGGTCCACGTAAGTATCAAACCATACCACTTACTATGAAGAGTTAAGACAATCAAGTGTCTTGGAAAAGTATCTGTACTTTTAAAACACATGACATTATCCTTCTGTCTTCTAGAACAAACTTTATTTATGGGTAGACCTCATACCTTTGGTGACATTTAAGATACTTCTTGCCATTTTCCTCCTTTAATGTTTAAACTGAGCCTTTTTACTTGACCTGTTTACAATTATCTGTTTGTTAAAAAATCCATTCTAGTGTTCAGAATGCCTCATCTTAGTTTTGATAAAATATATAAAGGAAAGAAAAGTAGGATAGCTAGTGTTTTTCTGGAGTCCTAGATGGTATGTGATATAGATAAATAATTAGATTTTCAGGCACTCTTTTTTTTCTTCCCTGCTTGCTTTTTTAATCTAGGTTGTCCAAGAATACACTAGTTCTTTAGAATTTTCTTTCTATGTTTTAGATCTTTCAAGTCTCAAACTTCTTTAGACTTATTAAGAGGACATCAAACACAAAAGGCAATGAGGCCTTTTCAAAAGGTAGTAGGCAGTAATATTTTACATAGCATCCATTACTTATACTACATATTTCTCTGTGAGGAGGTAAAAACAACTACTAAGCGAAAGTTAATAGATGAAATTCTAGTTCTTATGGCAAAACCCTAATTATAGAATGACATACTTCAGACTTCAGCTTTAAAAAGCTGCTCTGTAGCCTGTATTGTTTATAAAAGAACATTTCAATCATATAATCATGAACTTCTCTTTTTAAAAATACTTTCTGTCCTAAGGTAAACATACCACTGCATAGTTTGAAATGCTACATGTACAATGCTGAGTTAAGGAATATTCTGTTACGTAGAATGGCACAAAAATGCAAATAACTCTTTCTCATCTGTGACTTACTATTTCAAAATGTCATGCTAACTAACTTAGGGGCACCTTTGTGGATTTTTTTTCATTCCTAGTAGCACATTCTTTTCCTTTGACAGGAGGAAATCAAATCTCTTAGTTGAACAATTTTCATTAAAAAGAACATTTTCTCATAGTCAAGATATGTGATCACCGAAGAGTGAATTTCTTTCCCTTCTGATGGCCTTGTGGAGTTCACTGTAGTTCTGTTACTATTTCTTAGAGATAATGGTTGCAATGATAAAGACTGATTATTTGGCGCTCTTGCTAACAAATGGCTATGAAGTTATGAAGTTCAGTGTTGCAACCTCAGTATTGACTGCCAAAATGCCAGGTGGTTGTGTCTGTGGGAAAACTTCAGGGATGTCTGTGAAATGCAGTTCCTTATGGTTATAGATCAATAGTTTATTCCCAAGATAGAGAAACTTACCTTTTGCTGGGAGATAAATATCCATATTTAATGATTTAAGAAAAGTAACATGATAATTTTAAGTTAAAAAAAAATCAGTGCAATTACGCCTGTGTATATTTTGATGGTTCAAAAGCAAAGAAAATGAGTTCTGAAAACTAAAAATGAGCACTGTTATTAACTCTTTCTGCTTCTGGAAAAGCAGAAACTCTTGGAGATGGGAAGTGCGAAAGTGTCTCTGTCATGTTAGGAACTATAAGAGCCAAAAACTAGAAGAAGATGAGAAAGTCTCCTTTATCTGTAGATTAGACGTAAATTTGTAGAAGAAGGGGTGAAAATAGCAGGGTACATTGAAAGAGTGAGTGTGTGTGCATGCATGTTCCCTAAATAAGTTTGTCTTCTTTCATACCTATGGCAAAGTTTGCATTAGACAATTCTGCATAATGCACATAGCCATCAACGTGCGCTCACAGCCCAGAAGGCCAACCATATCGTAGGCCGCATCAAAAGCAGTGTGGCCAGCAGGATGAGGGAGGTGATTCTGCCCCTCTACTCTGCTCTGGTGAGACCCCACTTGGAGTCCTGCGTCCAGCTCTGCAGTCTTCAGCACATGAAGGACATGGACCTGTTGGAGCTGGTCCAGGGGAGGGACACAAAAACGGTCAGAGAGATGGAACACCTCTCCTATGAGGACAGGCTGAGAGAGTTGGGGTTGTTCAGTCTGGAGAAGAGAAGGCTCTGGGGAGACCTTATTGCAGCCTTCCAGTACTTTGAGGGGGCTTAGAAGAAAGATGGGGACACACTTTTTAGCAGGGCCTAGGGCCTGTTGTAATAGCACAAGGGGTAACAGTTTTAAACGAAAAGAGGGTAGATGTCAACTAGATAAAAGGAAGACATTTTGTACAATGAGGGTGGTGAAACACTGGCAGAGGTTACCCGGAGAAGGTGGTAGGTGCCTTGTCCCTGGAAATGTTCAAGGTCAAGTTGGACGGGGCTCTGAGCAACCTGATCTAGTTGAAGATGTCTCTGCTCATTGCAGGGGGGTTGTACTAGATGACCTTTAAAGGCCCCTTCCAACACAAAGATTCTATGATAATGTCACTGTTAGTGGGAAGGGTATCAGTATAAGATAACAAAATATAACCAAAAAGTTTCATCAGACCTAGGTCCCAAGTGTGTCCTGACCTACTACTGAGAAATTGGTGGTTTATTTCTTACCTAAGATGCATCAGGTCTTTTAACTATTGAATATTTTTGCAGTGCTGATAGTAACTCCTATGTTAGTTTCCTTCAGACTAATATTATTGAAAAGACAAATGACTAGCCTCCTCCCTGTTTATTATGGTGAGCTATGTTTCACAGCTTTGAAGTTGACTTCTTTATTGTCACACTTCAGCATTTAACTGTTACTGTACTGATGATGGTCGTAATTTCTCGACATAGTTAATGTGGCAGTAATAGTTGTTTGTTTGTTTAACTTTGGTTGTCTTAGGACTCAGTCTTCGAGATTAAAACTTGCTTTAGAGGTACTGAATAAATGCTGTAGAGTTCACAATCCAGGGTCTGCTGAAACTTTAAATGAGTCAATAGGAATGTGACAAATTGAAAAATGTAGTTTCTTGAAAACAATTCGGCCTTACCAAAAAGAAGTACTAAGTTGCTCTATTCAGTGAAGACTGGGCAAAGAAATTTCTCTTAGCAATAACACGTCATCAACACCATTCCCTGAATAAAATGAGAAATCTTTTTTCCTTCTCCTAAGCCTGAATGATACTAATTTTGTAGGACAGATGAGTATCTTAAATTGATTTTATCCACATGGAGTTTGATTAGTTAAGAGATGTCTTCTTTGCACAGTGTGTACAGGGGTAGAATTTATTAACATTTGTTATTTCATACTTGATCTAATAGTCTGGTTCATTAAAACAGTGAAAAAACAGTAGTTATAGTCTCTTCCAAAGCTGGACCCAAATGATTTGCTTTTTCAGTACCTAGTGTGTTTTGAAAGTTCATAATTATAATTTGATCTTGACCAATCCCAAAGTGTCTTCATTCTTGTTTTACAGAAAATGAAAATACAAGCTGAAAAACACCACATGTTAGGAAGCAGTGAGAGAACAACAGGAAATATATTTGGCATCTTCAAAGAATAGTACAATACATTTTGATAGTGTGCCTCTTAATCGGTAGTGATCTCCAAAACTGACAAAAATACAATTTCCAGAGCAGTTGGGTTCCAGTTATCCTAGTAACACTTCTAAATGCAATTAATAAATAGATTATCTTGATAAAGTCTTACACAAGCAGTGCAATTAATTATTGCTATTCTCACAGGTTAAAAAATGAACTGAAGACAGAATGCAAAAATGCAGCTTACATCTTACACCAGTGTATAATCTGTACCTTTTATATTTTATTTCCTGAAAAGGAGAAAATGAATCTGAAATACTTGGCACCCCTCTGCGAAGGTCCCAGTCAACAACTTCTTCTACTCCCTTTTGCTGTCACTGAAACAGAGACTTGGCACAGAATTTGCAACCAAAAGTGGGAAAGGAGTAATGTAGCCATAGTTTGTACTTAAGTTCTTCTCAGTACCATCGCCCTGCTGGAAGTCCTGAGCCCTTCAGATCTTTTGGCTGATGGAAGCCTGAACACGCTTCACACTGCTTCATCATAGGGATGGGATATGCTGCCTGTGTAAGTCAGGGGCTATGTCTATACAGTAGCAGGCTGGCCACAGCCTGTACTCTGACACTGAAGCAGAGATGTACATGCTAGCTCACCTCTGTGTGTCAAACCTCTCTTTGTCCAAGATAACATAACTATGTCCAAGTTACCTGTTGGGGATGATTTTTGGCAAATACTGTCCCCCAAACTGTGACTGCTTACTGTCTGCTAATTGGCACAGACTACAAATGCAATGAGGGATGTGCTAGCAGTTAAATAGTGCAGAAGTCACAGAGCAGTGCTTCAGACTTGTGCCCCACCTCTCTTTTCATATATTTATGTATATATATAACCAGGTTGATTTCACAGTTTGTTCTACAACCAGGGATGTGAATTACCTGGCACTGAGTGTAGACTTCTTGTTGTGACATGTTTCCAGCTGAACTGTTGAAGAGCTGAGGAGATGGCAATATTGGGTGATGGACAGAAGTAAGGAAAGGAAGCAATACAGTTGCAATTTGCCTGAATGAATATTAGTATGATGGTAATAACTGTAAGAATTTCTATCAAAAAATTGTCTTAAGGAAACAGGGAGGTAAACTTAGGAGAGATGGAGACCCTCTTTTTTCTCTGTGTGCATGTCTGATTTCTTTCACCAAGCACTAATTTATGAGGTACCGAATTGTTTAGGTTGGAAAGGACCTCTTGAGATCATCTAGTCCACCTCCTTTGCTCAAGCAGGGTGAGCTAGAATGGGTTGCCCACGACCATGTCTGATTTGGTTTTGAATCATCGGTATTCTCTGCAACCTCTCTGAGCAACGTGGTGCCAGTGTTTGACCACCCCACATTAAAAAGTGTTTTCTTGTGTTCTGATTTAATTTCGTATTTTTTTGTGCCCATTGCCTCTTGTCCTGTCAGTGTGCACTACTGAGAAAAGTCTGGCTCACTCTCCTTTATTACAGAATTATTAAGGTTAGAAAAGGCCTTTAAGATCATCAAGTCCAGCCACCAACCCAACACCACCCTACCCACTAAACCATATCCTGAAGCACCACATGTTTTTTGAAATACTTCCAGTGATGATGACTCCACCACCTCCCTGGCCAGCTTGTTCCAATATTTGACTCACACACCGCCCTCCCTCCCTTCTCAGTAAAGAAATTTTTCCTGATATTTAGTCTAAACCTCCCTTGGCGCAACTTGAAGCCATTTCCTCTTGTCCTAGCGCTAGTTACTTGGGAGAAGAGACCAACACCCACCTCACCACAACCCCCTTTCAGGTAGTGGTAGAGAGTGATAAGGGCTCCCCTCAGCGTCCTCTTCTCCAGACTGAACAACCCCAGTTCCCTCAGCCGCTCCTCATAAGACTTGTGCTCCAGACCCCTCACCAGCTTTGTTGCCCTTCTCTGGACACGCTCCAGCACCTCAACGTCCTTCTTGTAGTGAGGGGCCCAAAACTGGACACAGGATTCAAGGTGCGGCCTCACCAGCGCCGAGTACAGGGGCACGATCACTGCCCTACTCCTGCTGGCCACACTATTTCTGATACAGGTCAGGACGCTGTTGGCCTTCTTGGCCATGTGGGCACACTGCCGACTCATATTCAGCCGCCTGTCAACTAGCACCCCCAGGTCCCTTTCCGCCGGGCAGCTCTCCAGCCATTCCTCCCCAAGCCTTTAGCAGGACCCAGCACTTGGCCTCATTAAACTTCATACAGTTGATCTCCACGCATCAATTGAGCCTATCCAGATCCCTCTGCAGAGCCTTCCTACCCTCAAGCAGATCAACACTCCTGTCCAACTTGATGTTGTCTGCAAACTTACTGAGGGAGCACTCAATCCCCTCATCCAGATGATCGATAAAGATACTGAACAAGACTGGTCCCAAAAACAAGCCCTGGGGGGAACACCGCTTGTAACCATCCACCAGCTGGATTTAACGCTATTCACCATGACTCTCTGGGATCAGCTGTCCAGCCAGTTTTTTACCTAGCGAAGAGTACACCTGTCTAAGTCATGAGCTGCCAGTTTTTTCAGGAGAATGCTGTGGGAGACTGTGCCAAAGGCTTTACTAAAGTCCAGGTATTCCCTCCCATCAGGTATTTATACACATTGGTAAGATCCACCCTGAGCCTTCTCCTGTCCAGACTGAAAAGTCAGAGCGTCCTCAGCCTCTTCTCATTTATGCTTCAGTCCCTTAATCATCTTTGTGGCTTTGCTCCAGTTCTGGGTTTGCTCCAGTAAGTCTATACCTTTCTTGTACTGGGGATATTGGAACTGGATAGACCACTCAAGATGTGGCCTCATTAATGCTGAGTAGAGAGGAGGAATCACCTCCCTTGACCTGCTGGTAACATTCTTCTTGATGCAGCACAGGATGCTGTTGGCTGCCTTTGATACAAGGGAACATTGGTGGTTCATTGTCAGCTTCTTGTCCAGCAGGACTCCAAGATCCTTTTCTGCAGAGCTGCTTTCTAGCCACTCAGCTTCCAGTGTGTACTTGTGCCTGGGGTTATTGTTCCCTAGGTGCAGGACTTTATTTTTCCTCCTGTTGAACTGCGTGGGATTCCTTTCAGCCCAAGTCACCAGCCTGTCCTGATCACTCTGAATGGCACCCCAATAATCTGGTTTATCAGCTGCTACTGCCAGTTTTGTATCATATGTAAACTTGCTAAGGGTGCATACTTTCCCAGCATCCAGGTCATTAATGAAGACCTTAAAAGAGTATTGACTCCAGTATCAACCCCAGTACCCCAGTGGTACACCACTAGGGACTTGTGTCCAAACAAACTTCAGCCAAGGCTGCCTGCAACTTCCACATGCACACCAGTTCTTCTTGTTTGTAAGTATCAGGTCAAGCAGAGCACCTTTCTTTCTTTTGCTTAGTGATCATCTTGGGAAGTTATCATCAAGGCACTCTTAGAGTTCTCCTAGATTGCTTGAGCCCTGTTGCATTGTCCTTCCAGCAGATACCACAGTGGTTAAAATGGGACTTCTTCCAGTTGTGTGAAGAGGGCATCATCTATTTCTTCCTGATAAGGAAGTCTATAGCACGTACCCACTACAGTAGTACTCACGTTGGTCTGTCTGCTGATCTTGACCAATAAGCTCATGACTGCCTCCTGACCTGTCCCAAGGCAGAGCTCCATGAATTCCAGCTGCTCTTTCGCATAAATGGCAACTCCCCTCCTTGCCTTCCCAGCCTGTCCTTCCTAAAAAGCCTTTATCCATCCAGCACAGCACTCCAGTCCTGTGAGCTATCCCACCATATCTCTGTGATCCCAGTGAGGTCATAGCCTGGCAACTGCACACAGACTTCTAACTCCTCCTGATTGTTCCCTGTGTTGTGTGCATCAGTGTAGAGGCAGTTCAGGCAGACAACCAAGCATGCCAATTCCCCAGTACAGGTTTGAGAGCTTTCTTCATGAGGCTGTCCTGCAGGCACTGCCTTCTTTACATGCCTACACTTGGAAAGATTCCATTTCAGCTCTGTTCTGTGGATTGTGTCCCTTCTGTTCCTATCACCTGGACCCTTGGCTTGCCTACTCCACAACTTCCTTTTTTGTTTGTTGAAGAATGTCTTTCTCCTCTGTCATTTCTAGTTTAAAGTTCTGTTTACTAGGTCAGCCTGCAAGGATACTTTCACCCTGCTTCTTAGGTGGATGACAGTACAGCAGTAGTACAGGATAAGTAACCTAGAATAGCTGATGAATGATTGGTTTCTCTAATTGGATGCGTATGGATGGATGTCTTCCGTTCCTTATTTCTGGCCTGTTTTCTATAGAAATAAGAGATGCTTAATCCCACTTTGCTTTTTGAACCATTGACTCCCAAATTCAGTCAGTTGTGATGGAAAGGTAGGAGTCCCAGTGATATAATCATCACAAGAATGCATGGGAGGTCAAGTGGCTGGGGACAGGTGAGAGCCTGTTAGGTAAGGGCTGTGGCATAAACTTGATCTTGTTATACCTTGAAGATTCACTCAGATAAGATGCCTGAGGTGTGGAGAAGCCTTCAGAAGAAATTTTTGTCTTGTTAGACTCAAGGCACTTTCAATCAAGGTTCTGTCCCCTGTGGAGTATGAGACATGAAAGTCAATGGAAGTTTGTCCTTCAGCTGTGACATTCCTAACAGCTCTCTTCTTTGTGAATTCTCTGATGACACTCTGCTTATGCTGAATCTTAATATAAATTGAGTTAAAATATCAACTGACTTTATACAGATCCGTACATCAGGTTCCATTAGTTCCAGTGCTCAGAGAATTACCTGTCTCTTCATTGCACACAAGTTTCTGTTTATGCTTTGTAGTCTTTTAAGAGGACTTTCAAGAGGTGCCCTTCCTGTGCATTTGTTTACTTGGATTGTTATAGTGTTCAGC
>NW_010526924.1:40545-52898 GCF_000687285.1 Phaethon lepturus
GTGGTGACCTGAGATGGCACAGTTTCAGAACCAATCCATGGATTAGAAAGAGCAGTAATAAGCATGGCTAGGTTTCTAGAGAGCTCCTTAAACAACCTTTTTTCTATTCTTAACTTTTCTCAGAGGTGACAACTCTAAGTCATAGATCAATTCATAGTGTGTTAGACAAGTGTGTTCTCAGAGTTGAAATAAGGTCTAACCACTGTAACTGGGAAAATGCACTGGAACATCCTAGTAATGAAGTATTAGCTGATGTGGTGTGTGATTTAAAGGCTATATTAGGTGGACAAATAAGGTAGTTCTGTCTGGTTTTGTATGCCCATTTTCTTGAATGGGCTATTAACTGAGATGTAAGTTGGATATGTAATAACAAGGCTAAGCTGATCTAAGCCACATGTTCATTAAGGTCATCCACCAGCTAGTTGCATCATTGATTGCTGTGAGATCCAAAATGTGGATAAGGTCATTAATGAATTTTCTTACATTATGCTGTACTGCAGGAATTTGGTCACTGCCAGATTCTGTGCTGGAGGTAAAGTGAGGATTACTTCCAGACCCTAGGTGAGTCAGAGGAGATGATGGACTGAATTTACCTATTTAGACTATTAGCTGAGCCTCCTGCCTTCCTGTGCTCCCCCTGTAGCTGTTATGCAGAAAGAGTCCGTGGGAAATGAGAGTCCTCAGGATGATTCAGTCCATGTGGAATACAAATAGTCCTCTAGACAGGTCTGGACCTCTGTGCTGATGGCAAAGGGTGCCCATGGCTGTTAGTTCACATGCTGGTAAAAATAAAAAGAGGGAAAGAAAAAGGAAAGACCACAAAACTGAAAGCCACTTTCAGAAATTAAAACAAGAACGTTCTTTCCGTGGCATTTGAAAAAAGTACAAAGATGAGGTGAGAGAGAAAATTATCTGATTAGACACAGGTGTTCGTGAAAGAAGATCTCAGAAAAAGAGAACTAGTTGCAGGTAGGATTATTTAAGTGAGTGTTAGTTATTTCAGAAATTACACTGACTGGCAAAGAGGGAATGATGGAAATTGAGAAATGAAAGAAAATGTTGGAATATTATAGGTAGCCTAGCATCTAGCCTGACATAGATGCTTCTTGTATATTTTAAGGACAGAGTGCTTTGACAATGAAACTCCAATTTAGTTACCTTAAAGAAGAGGTGAAATAACATTAAATTAGAAAGAGGACAGGCTCCAATTATTTCAGTCAAAATGCCTTTACATCCTGTAGATGCTCGCTGAGGAAAGATATGTACAAATAATCCTGAAAACTGAGATGATAGCTGTTGTATTTTTATTTATTTTATTTTTTAACACCATGTTATGGTAATATAGACTAAACTGGTTACTGGATTGTTGAAGTTGATTGACCAAAGAAAACTTCAGTCAAACATGCAAGAGATAGGACTATGGTTTTGTAATGAGGAGAGAAAAAATAACAGAGCTGGTAATTAAGGAGAAGGACATAATATATGGCATGCACCTCAAAATTGAAGGGGCACAACTGGTTTTCTGGTATTATAAGTGGTCTTGTAGTAATTCTCTACTTAGGTTGTCTCTCCCTCCACCTTCCCTCCCTCTTTCTGTAACAGACCCCTGACACCCCTGTTCCCTAAGACACTTCCAGTGATTATGATGTAGTTGTTTATTATTATATTAATCTTTGGGAGTTGGTTTGTTTTAGCTGAACTAGTCTTAATTCAGTGCACGGATAGACATATAGGAGGGGGTTATACTCTTGTGGAAAATTTCAAGTCTGGTATCAACTGATTTCCCATAGTTCTGAATTTATTTATATTGTAAAGTCCTAGTTTAGAAAGTTACATTGCAGTTTCACATTGCAGAGTAAATGTGCTGTACTTATGGAGGGTTGTTAGAATTAAGGTTGGTTAGCTCATTTGTGAGATTTGTTTCTAACTTAGTGTATATTAGAAATGTGGTACAATCTTTTGGAATTTTTTTAAACCTATATGTTAAGAGACATGCTTGCTCAGAGTAAAGTTTTGTTTTGTTGCTCTGAAAGACAAAAAAATCATTTTCCCTCAAACAACACAGTATCTGGTTGAATTATTTTGCTTAAATTTGCAGGATAGAGTGGAAAAGTGGGGCAGAGTGAGGATCCATCTTGAGAAAAGAAAGAAGAAACAGGAATGCAAAATAAAACAGTATGTTTCATGTGTGGAAATGAAAAACACTTATCAAATATCTACCTGAGAGAACTCAGAAGATGACTGTGAATTCAGGGATGAGTCAGCTACTATGAGAATTATTAAGCACCACAATATAGCCCATAACAGTTCAGATACGTCTTTCCACAGCAGATGGAAGGAATGTGTAGTCTTCCCTTTTTACTTTTATTTACATGTAGCATGTTTTTATACCAAGAAAAATATTTCCCTTTTAATTTCTAATTAAATTAATTAGTTTCTAGCTGTTTTGAAAAGATTAATGCAACAGGATAAGCATATTCAGTTCAAAAAACAAAGCTGTAAACCCATTTTTCTCTCCTTAAATTGTGACCTTTTTCCATATTTATGCTCAATTATGTGCCGATCCTTTTTTTATTGGATATCTAGACAATACAAATAAATAAGTAAAGCTGCAGCTTTTCTATGCCTGAAAGGAGAGATCCAGTTGTCCCACAAGAATCGGCAAGAACTGGAATAGAATGAAATAAAAAGTTCACCCCTTTTTTCTAACAATCTGTAAGTAGTAGGAACAAAGCCTTGCTTTCCAAAGCAGCAGAGTAATATTGTATCTCTTTCTCTGTGTCTCATCCCAGATGGTGTTGGGCTTTTTTGCAGCTCCTTTAAGCTTTTCTTTACCCCACTGGTCTTGTTTTCTGACTAAGAGCCTGGTAGGCGGTGATGCTAAATCAAAGTGCTTTGTTGTTTCAGGGTGCCTCACTTAGGTTTTTAGCTCACTTACCTTTAGTTATCTTTTTTGTTTTATATAATTTCCATTTTTTCACAGAACGTGATGCTTCCATTTGCAAGAATGGAAGTCATCTTCAGTCATTTTGCTAGTGAAGAAGGATTACTGTATGGGACTTTACAAATAAGGAACATGATGTGTATTTCCATGTTTTGTCCCATATTGGATAGATCTGTAACAGGTTCTGGACATTACAACACTGAAATATTTCAGTATTTATCTTTCAGATTCTTTTCTACCCCATGCAACTTGTAGTCCTGAGCTACATTTCCATTCTCTAAAATTCAGTGACAGGGCCTACGGAAGAGAATGCATGATGACCTGCTTACTGAGCTACTGAAATTAGGAAATAGGTAGTGTTGAGGTGAGAGGGACAAGATTGAAACTACATGGGATGTAGGCAGTCCATGTTCAATAGGTAGCTACCTTTCTGAGGTATCATGAAATACGCAAGAAGGTGGTGTTTTTCCCATAATGGCATAGCGTGGAGAACACATACTGTCTTTGCTTTGACTGTGGATCTTGTCTCTTTGGATGAGCATCTGTATTCACTCCATACTTTGCCTGTAGCTGAGCTTCTTAGCTTAGATATGATACATATTTTAATCAAATCAGAATCAAAAAAGTGACATTTTAGGTACTCGGGGAAAACATGTTCCTTGTGGAAATCATCTGCTGGGACCTCTGTCACTTCTGTGCATTTCTGTACAGTATTCTAGGTGACAACCAACCCGTAGTAAATTGCTTTAGTGTAGAGGGAAACTCTGGCTTAACTTTCTCACAAGTTATCTTTTTGTGAAACATGGTTTGCCCAATATTTGCCACTTCATTATTGCTTTAGTAATCGGAGTTAATGCATTTCATTAACTTCCTGCACAGTATGAGTTGTGGCTTCTTTTTGCATGTACTCCCTTTAAATTACAAGTGAGCAGATAATGATACTGACAACTGTGCAAGCATGACATTTTATTAGTTCTGCTGTACTGAGGTCATTTGTATCTTGAGCATTCATTGATTCTTGATATGTTTCAGTGGCTGTGGACCAGTGGAAGTTAACTTGCCCTATGTTGGGCAGGAAACAATCTTGACTCTGAGTAGAAGTCACATCTAATAAATGGAAGTAGGCTATTTCTAAATGTTTAAGAAATGTAAAGGATTTGGCTTGCTTATTTCTACAGTTGAAACTTTAAGTGTGTCACATAGCCCTTCCCCCTTTACTATATGTGATTACTCATGATATTTTGAGTGGTCAACAGCCATAGATTAATTGAATTTGCAGTACAATCTTCCGTAATAACCCTTGTTAGTTTGTTTTCCGCGGAAGATAATCTACACAGCAGTGTTTCTGTTTCTTACCATGAATGTTACAGGGAGCATCTGAGCATCTTTTCTACTTCCAGGTTAGCTAATATGTTCTTCATGCTTCCCTTCCCCCCTTCACAATCTTTATACCGTATACAGACTGAGTCATTTTCCTCTTCAAATAGTCAGGTTGTTTGCTAGGTTTTTAAGTGGGCCATTGTGAGTTATTTGTGCAAAGAATGCTCCTTTTTAGAATAGAAAATCATTGTGATAAGTAACATGACAAATACATAGCTATATTTTATGAGAATTTTAAATTAGTCTGAAAAGATAAGAGGTTTGGGGGATATCATTTCCACATGCATCTTGTGAATCCCACCAGGTTAACCCAGTTTCCGGCTTAGTTTTTACCACAAAACTCTTCATGTTAGAAATGACCAAATTTACCAATTGAAATTTTGTGTTTAGGTATTGGGTCTGGCTGAGATGGAGTTAATTTTCCCCATAGCAGCCCTCATAGTGCTGTGCTTTGCATTGGTAGTTAGAACGGTGTTGATAACACACCAGTATTTTGGCTACTGCTGGGCAGTGCTCGCACAGCACCAAGGCTGTATCTGCACCCTTTCCCCCCACCAATAGGCTGGGGGTGGCAAGATCTTGGGAGGAGACACAGCCAGGACAGCTCACCCAAACTGGCCAAAGGGATATTCCATACCATATGATGTCAGCCCAGAAAAAAAGCTAAGAGAAAGGGGCAGGGGGGCATTTGTTTTCTGATGTTTGTGTTCTGGAGTGACCGCTGTGCGTACGGAGGCCCTGCTTCCCGGGAAGTGGCTGAACATCACCTGCTGATGGGAAGTAGAGAGTAAATCTTTTGCTTTCTGTTGCTTCTGTGCGTGGCCTCTGCTTTCTGCTTATTAAACTGCCTTTATCTTGACCCATGTGTTTGGTTTTGGGGGTTTTTTTCCATGCTAATTTCTCCCCCCTGTCCTCCTGGGGAGGGGAGTGATAGAGTGGCTTGGTGGCACCTGGCATCCAGCCAAGGTCAACTCACCACAGTTTACAACTAACTTAACCAAATACACTTTAAAAAAAAGGCTTTTATTATCTCATATCAAAGTGTTTTGCAAATACTCCATTCCTCAAGACTAGATACCTGTGATCATAATTCACAATATTGTGTCAAGACAATACTGGGAGAACACACCACTGGAGAAGAACAGCTGGGCTGTTCTTTAAGCTTTTGGGGGAACTCCCTTGCTATACTCTGCTTCAAGTAGTTGTGGATATTGGGGCTTTTGCCTTCATGCTTACCTCTTCGGTTGCTTATGGGGTGGGGTTTAGAAAGATTAGGGAAAATTAAAATGATAGGCTTCTTGTCAGGATTTCACTACTCCCTGTCAGCTACTGAACCAACTAATACAGTTTAATTTTGCTTTATGAAATTTCAATAGCAGAGGTGTAACAGCTGTGTCAGGAGGGACAGCACTGTGGGTTCATGTCCAGAAGGTTATCCCTCATTCAAGACTCTGGATTCCCCTACTTGCCTTGCCAAACTGCAAGTAGGATTTTCAAGCCTTGACTCTTATAACAAATGTTTAGAAGTGATCTAATGCTAAGTATTTCTTTAAAAAACACACACACACATTTTTCCCAGTAGCTGAACATTGTAAGGCACAATTTTTTTAGTAGCTATTTTATCAAACTTGTCTTCCAAAATACAGACAGCACTCAAATTTGCTTGTATGTTTGAACCAGTCAAACAAGAAAACTTCTCTCATTAGTCACTTTGCTTAACTGTTGTTCTTCGTATACCTGAAAATGCCTCATATTAGCCAAACAGCTGGATACACAGTAGTCAAGCAATTATTCGTTAGCAAACCTTGCTGTACGCCTTACAAAAACAAGACAATGCAAAAAACAAATGAGAGGAAAAAAAAGCCACAAAAAAACCCCAAACCAAACAAAAAACCAGCAGTGCTTTTTCTGTAGCATGTCTCTTACTGTTTCTGGTAATAATTTTGTTTTTCCCTTTTCTTGAGAAATGAGATTGTTTCTTCTAGATTAGATTGTCAGCCTTGATTATTTATTCTTTTGAATATGTGGTTTGGTGCAGGGAAGAGGGGATTTAGTGCAAATCTGTTGGTGTGTAACAAGAAATAAATGAAAGCTCTTTAATCAGCCTTTGCTATGAACTTAAATGAACATGACATGGCCGATTGGTCTTGTTGGAGTTGTTCTTAATACTGACCTTTTTCTTTATTTTGTATTATGGTAGCAGCTGGGAAGCCTAATTAAAAAAAAATTAGCATCTTCCTGTTGTGACCACCATAGAGCAGATTTATGAGTCACTGACTCGGAGCTCTGGGCAAAGCCCACTTTCCTTTTCCTGGGGGAGCTGAAGCATGAGGACAGAGGGAAAAAGGAGGGGTATAAGGCAGCATGGGGAAGAGGTACTTCTCATTCCAACCTCTGGGCACATAGAAGCTGTGAAAGACTGCTGTGACTTCTGGAATGCAAAAAGTTGAGAGGGATGGCTAGTTGGAAAGCACAGACTGGGTTGTTGGATTGGAAGGGATTGCACTAGCTAGAAGCTAAACACAGGTTTATATAAGTTAGAGGTACAAGGTGTTTGGGGAGAGAGGACAGTGGTAGGGGCTGTAATGCTTGGGTACTGGGCTGCTTGGAGACTGGCAGTTTGTGTCCGGCGGGAACAGCAGGAGGTGGTGGGAGGACATGAGTACGGGAAAAGGAGTTAGTGTAAAATATTTGAGAACCACTGGTCTGGAAAGATGCAATAAAAATTGAGCAAAAACTGAAGTTCACAGCTTGCTGGTTGCTTAGTCATTGTCAGCTGGAACTGCTTTGTACTAACTGGCAGAGACAGGTTGCAAGAAGGAATTTAACAGAAGGGTTATCAGCCATAAAAATTTTTATTTTGTGCCTTTGTTGAGAAGGTTGTTCTTTTTTTCCCCACACTGAAGAAGGCATGTCTGTGGCTTGAGGGCAGGTGGAAAAACAAAGGTGATGTTTTTCCACTTCCTGTTGAATATAGGTTTATCTGGCCTTTTGTATTTTAGTTTAGTCTTGCGATTTATAAGGCGCTCTTTAAAAAAAAAATAAATCAGAAGCAATGAACATACAGTAACATCAAAGGGATGAGTCAGTATGTGCTGCATAGCCTGAAAAAGTGGATCAAAACCTTTTTAATGAAAATGAGCAAGAGAAAAAGGATAGTGAGGAAACAGTAGACATCAGCTAGAAAGTGGAATGTGGTGCGAGGGAGAGTACTCTTCTGGTTTTGAAAGACTTTCTGTGGCTGAAGTAACTTTAAAAAAACCCCAAACTTTCAAAAATCAATATTGAAACAAGGCCATTATATCCTAGTTCCCTAATAAACAGGGAGGAAAAAAATCAGTTCCGTCTTAGAAAATATGTGGGAGCCTCAATAATAGAGTGTTTACTTTAAGAAAACAGTTTCATATCCCTTAAATGGCAATTCCAGAGACTGTCTTTTTTTTAATTGGAGGCAAATCATTAGCAATAAAATTAAATAGCTTCCTATTAATTTGAGCAAGGAGATCTTCCTGCTGTTAGTGTCTGACTGGACATTACATTTATAAATAGTATTCACAATGAAGTTATTTTTTGGAATATGTATTTGTGCTTTTCTTTGTGTATATTAGAGAAGGCATGCTGTGAGAGAGAGAGCTCACCTTTGGTTCCTGTTTTTCTGTGGCTGTGTTCTGCTGCATGAGGACATAAGCTATAACTCTCTCAAACCAAGCACATATATTCTCTTCTCCTATCTTTTGAGTGATCATCCAAATGGAAGTAAAATAGAAGCCTTGAAACTGATGGAAAAACTTCTGCTCATAAAAGTGCTTGATTTCTTTCTTCTGGGCTAATCTTTGATATATCTTGACAAGTCTGAACTTTTTAACTCAAAGGAATAAATATTGCTCCCTTTCATTTATTTATTTTTTAAATTGCAAATACATTAACATTCCATGATCTTTGAGTAGCCATCATCCATCATCTGCAGGATGAGTGGTACTGAGAGCCATCTCAGTACAAACACAACAAAGTTACATTCTTTTCAGGGACATCTTAATATCTCCTTTCCAGTATTCCTTCCCTGAGACGTTCGTAAGTGAAGTCAGGTCCCAAGAGATTAAGGCTTACTTTCAAAGAAAGTCCACATTGTTTGAAAAATGTCTCTTGCCTTTGGAGACTGGAGTGAGACACTTAATTATGTATTTGTGGCTGTGAAGAAGAAAGAGACCAAAAAATGCAGAGTTCTTTTGCGTAGCTGCCTGGCTTAGAGCGAGACCTTGAGAGCAAGCAGAGTATTGCATGATTCAAAAAGAAATTAGATTCTGATGTGGAAGTAGGTGTCTGAGCGAAGCATTGTGCTCTGGCATTCATTTCCCAGGGTACGTTGTGAACATACCACTGGGGCCCTGAAACAGTCTCTTCCAATTTGAAGCACACTATGTACCATGAGATTATTTGTCTTCTATTGAACATAAAAACTACGATGGATTAGTACTGTGACAAACTTAAGAGTATATGCCCAGTTTTCAAAATCTCTCATTGAAATTTGGAAGCCTTTGAGTGTATAGATATTCAGGGTCTGAGAAATCTCAGATGTTTGATGGATATGACTTGCTTTAGTGAGCCAGTATTCAGCGATGAAAATGTGCATCTGTGTTAAAACTCAAGATACTTTTTATATGGTGACTGCACCCTCAACCGTGCTGCCTTGCGCAGTTAGGATGATGACTGGTACGAGTAGCAGTGGTGAAAATTAGAAGATTACCCTTCATCTGCCTGTCAACATAATTGTTACTTTTGCAGATTATAAACTTCTGTCAGTCAGCATATTCACCACTACCCCCTTGTTTGTTTGTTTTTGTTAGTGTTCTGGGACACCAGAAAAGTATGATGACTATATAAACTGTTGTCATCCTAAACATCTTGTGGTTCCTGTCCTCATAGGTCTCTTCTTGGTGACAAATGATGTGAAATTTTATAGTAGTGATAAAAGTTTTCATATTATTTTAAAAAAAAAATTCAACTCTCTTTGGCAGCCACAGTAACAAGTGCAGAAATTCTGAGGGGGAAAAAAGAAAAGGTTTTGACATTGGAAACATCAGAAACAGCACTGTGTTTTTCCTTAAAAATACTTTCTTTTGTCCAGCTGTGTGGTATGTTACTGAATTAGTTAATTGTTAGACTAACTAATTCTTCCCTAGATACCAAATACAGAGAATAAAACGTAGGGAGGAATAGCTTGCTATTTACACACAAGCATGATCCGTCAGCCTCTTACGTTTTGCAGTTGGGTCAGTTGTGTGTTTTGTGGTTGTTGATTTTTTTAAAATTTGTTTTGTTTGCTTCTTTTTTAAGAAAGCTGCTGGTGGAGCAAAGTCAAAGGTCTCAGAAGGAGTCATGTCTATAGAATGGGGTAGCTGAGTCATAATTTCAGAACATTTCTGAAGAAAAGTCTTCAACAGTTGGAAAGTGCAAATCAAGTGAAGATTCACAGTTGGTGCAGCTGCTGGCAGTAGGAAGCAAGAGATTAACGTCAGTGTGGTGGCTCACAGCTTGCAGGTGAAGTAAAACTTCAGTGAGAGATACTCTAGCTGTTAGAATCTCCTAAGCACTGAGGTTCTTGGGTACATTTGTGCTTTCAGGATAGAGCTGCTAAGACAGACTGGAGGGATAGGCGCAGTGTATCAATGTATAGCTGTTATCTGCTCTTCACTGCTCTTATTTCACATAGGAAGATGCTGTACACCACTGTTTGAAAGCTGTGTGCTGTAGCTATCCCAATGCAAACTGAAGTTGTTTTAACATACTCTTAAAAAGACGACAGCAGACAAATACTTCATTCTCTGTTATATTTAAATATCTAGGAGTCATCAGTGTGAGATACAGGATGCTCTCTGATATGATGAGAAATATAGGGAGAATACATTCAATAAGTACTTGTAGGGAATTACGGCCATGTGATATGCAGTAGCTGAATGTTGCCTGTTACAGTGTATAGGGTAAATCCAAGAAATGAAAGGAGAAAAAATAAATGAGAGACTACTAAAAGGTGATGTGCATGAGTACTAGACAAAATTTAAATGGCACTATGAGATTTGGATTTGTTTTTTATTACCTGTGATGAAGGTTTGTGGAGATGGAAGGAGGTTGCCAGGTACCTCTAGCAAGTGAAACAAATTTTCAGTTAGTGATTGACAGTCCAAAGGCAAAAGATACTTCTCTGCTATAGCAAAGATGTTCAAAACTTGACATGTATATATGTGTCTGTACACACACACACATATACAGGTATAATATATGTATACCCATGTATTATAAATTTTAAGTAATTTTAAATGTACTACAGGCTATGTAGATAAATTAATATTGGAAAATGGAATCTATAAAGGACACAGATGATTCTTTACAAAAATAAAATTTGGGAAGTAAGAGCTTTCTCTTCAGTGGGAAACAAAAAGCAGAAATTACAAGGGAAGAACTTATTTTAATCTATTTTTCTGAAACTGAAAAAGAAAAAATAATCCACTAACAGAGTCCTAAATTGTACAGTTTAACTATTGATTTCCTTCTAGAAATGTAGATGACAAAACATCCAGAGTTCAAAGAGCAGATACAGAGACTATGTAAAATTTACCTTAACAATACACAGGAAGGAAATAGTATGATGACTTAACGAAAATTAAGATTTTTATCTTCATGGGATTTAAGACCTAACATAGAGACACATTCATTTCTGTTTATAAAACTTTCAGCAAAATGTGTATTTCTCTTAAATGAACAGGGGAAAACTTAGAAAATGAAAGTAAGTAAATAAGTTGAAAGTGCTTAATAATGCATGTACCTGTGTGACTTCTGCTTTTAGAAGGCTTTTTTGCAGTGTCCAGTTTTTGGGAACTGAAAGTGTTAAGGCTGTGAAGTTACTGTCCTATTACGTCCTACTAGGATGTGCTGTTGTATAGATGTCTATGATGATTAGTCTGTCAGCAGCAAAGTATTGAACTAAACCAGCATGTTTCTCTCTCCTCTGTCTCCCATGCTGGTAGTACTGAATGCATTGATCATTCCAGTTTAGGAGGTGGATGTGTTATAATTCTAATGTAAAGGATAGATAAACCCCATATGCTCTAAAGGTACAGTTTTGCATGTAGCTACTCAAGGTGGATGTTACTATATATATATATGGAATCGCAAAACCAAAGTTACACTCATTTTAAGGCTTTTCTGTGAGCAAATAAGATTTAAGGGTTGTTTTGGTTTGATTTGTATTTTCACTCTGTTCTAAAAAATCTTCTTATTGAAATAATCGAGCAAATTATCATCTTTAAAGGCAAACTGAGTTCCAAATAACTGAGGAACAGGTATCAAAATTGATTCAATTTAGAAAGTCATAACTGTAACTAAGTTGGAGGCTCAGTTGTTAAGGCTGAAGATAACTGACTGGGTTGGTTGGTTGTTGTTTTCAAATCTTTTTAACATTCCAGCTATCATTCAGAGACAAACACATTATGTGCTTGTCTTCTAGTGCCACCCTGAAAAACCAATTCAGAGTAAAATCTAAGAGTTGAAAAATCATGATCTTTCCTTGAGTAGAAGTTTACCTGCTTTATGTGTCTACCGTAATGAAATTTGGTGTGGCTTTTTTGGGTAGAAAGCCTGTCCCATCATTATGAGACAAACTTCTTGATTCACTTCCTGACCGTTCTCCTCAGTTTCCAGAAAAACTGTCTGTCTTACAAAAAATATAATTGACAAGTTAGAATGGAATATAAATTTATGGAGGTTAATATTTATATCTTCACCTGATAAATTTTGACTGCTAGGGTACATGGAAAAAAGCCAAATGAGAGTGTTTACCTTGTTCATAAAACTTTTTTCCACAACATAAGCCCTGTCTCTCCGTCTGGCACAGCTGAGAAGTTATTTACCACAAATGGGTTGTTTGGCCTTTCCATGAAACATGAAATGTGGAAGGAAGTAATGAGAACATTTAATGAACTGATGAACAGTGACTCTCAGCTACTCTCTCCTTTCTGTCTGAAAGAGGGTTGAT
>NW_010526924.1:52929-70321 GCF_000687285.1 Phaethon lepturus
ATCATTCTTGCTGTATAATCAGTTGGTTCAAATTAGCTTTTCCTTCTCTTGTAGTTGTCATTGTTCAGCTACAAACTTGCTTCATCAGAGAGAGCTCTCAGCAGTCTGATGAATGTTTTGCTATGTTCAGAGGCCAGTACAAGACTGAGGGCTTAATCTGTTATATTTACTGATGTAATTTCCCTTTGGATCTTCTGTGGGTCAAAAAAACGTGTTTAAAACTTCTGTCTGTACACTCTGTGTCGCTTTTGTCCTAAATATTGCAGACAAAGGGTTGAGCGCTGTAGGATTATGATTTTTTGTTGTGTGGTATGGCTTTATTGTCCATCAAATAAAGGTTATAAATCTCTACCTGCAGTTCCTAGTGTAATGCAATTATTTGATGATGGATAACTGACTGATATAAAGTGTATAGGCAAACACATCCATAGCTCTGCAGCGATGTGTTTTAGTGGAAGGACTGGCAGAGAAAAGGATTGGGTTATAGCAGCAATATACAGTAAACTGTCAAGATCTTCAACCTCATGCTTTTCCCATGTATAATAAATCTGTCTCATTGTATGCTTATGTGGATTAAACTCTGAAGTCTTCAGTGACTCTTGGTGTTAAGGATAAGGGAGCCTGCACTACGAACGCCAACTTCTCAATGGCTCTCCTCAAAGACAGATGTTCTCAGAGGACTGCTGGTTAAACCTGCAAATCTCTATCAAGATCCAGTTCTTCACCTCCACTCCTTTCTTTTAAAGAAGAAAGAACTGAGTAGTCATCCTTCACCTTGGTTTTGGAGAGCTTTTTAAAGTCGTAACTTACAGATGTACTGTTCTTTTTATTACTGAGAGACTGTTCTGGGTTTGAGACTGAAGCAAGAATCCCCTACTTGCCTCCCATTCATGGGCCTTGGTGCCCATTTGGCTGGAATGCTTCAGAGGTGAGGAGGAGCTGGTTTGTGTGAACTGTTTGGGATCAACAGACCATTCCTCATTTCTGAGACTCTGTAGTCCCTCTCCTGTTTTGGTAACCAGATAGATACATGCACGCCACATGACACCACGCACATACTCACTTTTGGTCAAGTAGGTAACCAGGAAGTGAGTATCCATCCAGTCATATGATGGGATGTGTGCATGTGCCTCAGGCCAGTTGGTAAGAATGGATGTGCTGATCACATGAGTTGGCAGTCATGCGATGGAGAACTAGCTGTGGTCTGTGACCTGTCTAGGTCCTGCATCCTTGCTCTGACAGAAGGTCCGGGCACCACAGCTCCCAGTCATTCATTGTTTTATACACTTTATCATGCTCCTGCATATTCATCATTTCTCTAATGTAAGGCATAATGTATTTCCATGGGTCATTTTATATGAAAACTGTGGTTTAGGCCTTTTATCATTAGTTCTGGTCTATTTTGAACCTTGGTTTCCTGCATGTTGTCTAGCTCCTGGGAAGACTGTCAGTCATTCACCCCTGCAGAGCCCTTTCCAGGTGCCTGTTGTCTTAGTGAAACACATAATTCATCTCTGTATTTCCTTAGCTACATGCACTTAAGTAAGGCATCTGCTTTTTTGACTACGGCTGTATATTTGTTGATACCTTCGCTGGCTTTCTCAGATCCCTTGGGAACTGGTGCATGTGACTTAGTATTGCAACAAGTTACTTGTGAGGTTTTGTGTTATCCCACCTAGATTGTGTGTAGATATCTCTATTATTCTTCCAGAAGTTATAACGTGGGTCCTCCATGATCAAGCACACTTTCCCATAACTGCAGTGCTTGCTAAACCGCTTTTTTTGCTTACCTCTGATTGCTGGAACATTGTCTTCTGATGATGCTGGTAACAGCTCTCAGCCTGGCTCATTCAGCTTCTGTAAGTGTGCTCTGTTCCCCATGTACAGAGAACGTGCTGTAAGGAAGTGAGCACTGCTTGAGGCCCTCGGTACATAGTTCACCATGCTTTTGAATGTTTCACCAGTTACTGCAGAATCATCCACACTAAATTCAGGCCAGGTGAAAGCTGCACGCAGATACCTTTCCTAGTACTCAGTAGTCACACATGCGAACAAGACAGACATGAAGAAAAAGCAGAGTTATGCTTAATCTGCTTGCACAGAGTTTGAATTGGAAATGCATGCCTGTGTCTCTATCTAGACAGACTTGTAGATGTATTCCTGACACAGAATGGCAGAATCTTTGACAAGGTAGGTATGCTTTGCACTGCAAATTGTGTTCATCCAAGCAAACTCTCCTCCTGGTGTAATGTGCTGTCTTTAATAAAAATATGCCTTGTCCGTTCCTCTTGGCCTTTTGGGTACTGAAGGGAGCAGTTTTATGAGACAAGCAGAGCCAGACTAAGCAGTTGTTGCCATGCAAAGGAGAGATGTCCCATCTATCTTCTCATGCTCCCAGATTACCTAACACCATCCTCTCCTGCTGAGTCAGTCAGCACTTTACCCATCTGACCCTGTGGTTAGGTGATTGCACTCACTAAATCTGTCACGGGGAAAAACCTGTAAAATAGAGATTAGTTTTTGTCTAGGTTAGCTAATTTAATCAATTTTCCTATTCACTCAGGCAAATGCCAAACCAAGCATGAAGGTGGAGACAAGCTGGCGGAGGAGGAGGGAGAAATGGGAGGGTGCAGTTTTGCGGCAGTCAAGCTTATCTTATGGCTCATTGCTAACGAAAAACGTTGTTGCTCCTCTTCAGCCCTTCCCTGTGCCGCTGCCTTGTGCATGCCGGCTGCCTTGTACATGGTGGCACTCCTCTGCCTGAGCGGTGAGCTGGTTCAGGCAGCGAAAGAGAAAACTCTATTTTGTGGCACAATTTATTTACTGTTTTTAGTCATTTAACTCATTGAACCAGCTCACTACTGGGGCAGATTGAGCAAAACAGAAGCAGCAGGCTAGGAGTAACGTGATGAAGGACAGACTCCTCTATGGTGATGATTAGGTGTTCGCTCAGCTTGGCAGCAATGCTAGAGTGCTCGGCAGAGCGGCAGTGCCACACCACAAAGCGGCGTGGGCCTGCCGCTCCCTTGTGCTGCCGCCGGTGTGACCTGGGGATAAATGGTTCCCCCCATCCCCAGCCAGTTTTCAGCCCTCCTAGTGCCCAGTGAACTGGCTGTGCCTGTCACCAGGTTGTTACTCCCAGCCCAAAGGAGCGGGCTGAGCAGGGTGGTCTAAGGCAATGCTAGAACATCCTTTTCAGTCAGGGGCCACAACTGGATCAGCTGCAACCAGCCATAACCATGCCTTCTCTATGTCTGATACCTGTCTCATTGCAAAGGGCTTCTTTCTCTCACTGGAAAACTACAGCACGTACTCTGTACAGGAGCGATGTACCTGATGTAATGGTCTCTTTCAGCTGCCTCTAATTGCCTCATTACCACCTCTTAACTTAGACTAGATGTTGGCTTATTTAACCACTTCACTGAGACAATGGTTTTGAGATAATTCATCTGCAATATTTGTCTTCTAAGGACCATATAACATCCACTTTAACAAGACGAATGCGCTTGATTTTGTAATAACAACTTAGTGTATCCCTGTAGAATATCAACCCTTTCACTGTTTTACTAGCTGTTCATTTGGGAGTGGATGAATGAGTTGCAAGGCAGCAATGTAAATCCCTAATGTCACATTATTGTCCTTTTTCTTCCTGGAATCCAACTTTTGTTGCAGTCACGGAGGCTACAGTTATTGTGCACATTTACCATTTTTTAAAAAAGTGGTTTTTTTCAACAGTCTGGGGATTCCTTTTTATGAAGTCTTGTTTTTCTTTAGTAGGATGGTTTCATTCTGTCAGATACTAAAATACAAATGTTACAATATTGTTAAGGTGTTATACTGCGGTTTTTATTTACTAAAACACTTGTGCATGTGACTTGAGATCTTAAAACAGTTTCACTGGTGTATGTCAGAGTTCTCTGGAAGCTGGATTTTCTTTGTTCACTGGGCATCAAAGCGGGTTTTCTCTATAAAACTCTGAGCAACTCGAGGACTTGACAGGATTTTTTCTTCAACGTGAAATCTCTTGAGGACAAAACTTTGGACCTCAGCGAAAATGAAGATTTAACATGCAGTTAAATAGACAGGATACTAAGTTGACCGGATTGTCTGGAAAGTTTGTATTACAGCAGTATGAAAAGTAGAAGTTAATTGGCTAATCTATCACTTTGCATGAAGAGACAGGGAAGTTTTCCTTAAACCAAAATGGCAATTAAGAGATACAAGCTTTATGAATATACTAGGCCTGGCTATACTCTCTTATTACATTTAATGGGTTTAAAATGACCTTAGCCATCTCACTGCTTCCTCAATTATCCTTTTCTTTTTTTAAACTTACAGTAATTACAGCTCAGCTATGATCTACTTCCATTATTCTGCTCAGCTTTTAATATTATAAAATAAGCTGATGAGCTGTTTTATTGACGCAAACATTATATTACAGAGTTTCATGAATGGATTTATGAACAGTTTGTTTATACTTAAGAGCAAAGACCCAACCTCTCATTTTAGAAAAGAGGCAGAGAGTGGGCCAAATGTTATTTTAAGCTATAAAAGCTTTAATTTCATGTATCAATAAGGATTCTGATTTTTCAGCATAGTTAATGTATGATGCTTATAATAGTAAGTTTGATAGGTTGGGTTGTAGATAGAAGAAGCATATTGCATGTTTGATCTGGCCTTGCTGCTTTTTCTTTCTACTGGCCTCTAAAGCTATTGCAAAACAATAAAATTTGAATAAAAAGCAGTGGAGTCTTTCAGTCCCAACTCCAAGTTGAGTCAATACCAAGACTGTGGTACAGAGTGAGTAAACAGAGGCAATTAATGTTTGAGAGAAGTGCACTTCTGTTAGTGAGTGTGGTATTCTAGAAGGTTGATAGGGAAAATGCAATTTCATTCTTCACAAACCCAGAAGGTAACATTTTAGCTAACTGTCTGTAGTTGTTCTTTGGTGGTGACAGCCTTCTGCAGAACAACACTTCAGGAACATTGTTTATGAATTGACAGGGAAATTCCTGATATTGAAGTTTATTGTACTTATTCAGATAGCATCCTTTCTATTCTGTGGGGAGTTTCAGGCTCCTAGGGAGGATGGAAAACATTCCACTTTAAGAAAAAGTAACTTTTTTTTCAGAAAGAAACAAAAAAAATTGTTTTATAATGAAATATTAATGAAAAAACATTAAAATAAAATTTAGCTTGAAATCTTAGTGCCGAATCTTTTGACTCAGCTGCAACTCCCCATTCCAAGAAGTCTGTAGAAGTGGGGCTTGTGAGCTCCATTGGCAAGAACCTGATTTGCTCAGCATTTTTGTAGCAAACACCTGAGCTTTCCAGAAGCCCCTTAGGAAAGCTGGTGAAGTGCTAGACATAGTTCTGTCAGTATTCTGCATGTGTTTTGCTAGAAATTCCTCAAACCTAGTGTCTGAACATGAACTGGCATTTTTTCACTGCAGCCTATTAATCTGGAGAATTCTTTGTAAGTTCTTAATACATATTCAGCTCTTTCCATAGCTGTACCTCTTCTGGTAACTGCCGTTGTTCGAGAAAGAGCCTCCAGCAATTGTCAGGAAGACCTTACCATCAGGTGTTAAAACGTTTTGTTTCAGGAGGTGAAGAATTTACTTCATATGTTTGATCTTGCAGGAATTCTTCAATGGGTGAAGCTGATAGATAACTTTGAGGCTGAGTATGAGTATGTCACCAATGAAGGAACGGTGTTCACTTTCAAGACAAACCGCCATTCTCCAAATTACCGGTTAATCAACATTGACTTCAGTGACCCAGAGGAATCCAAATGGAAGGTTCTCGTCCCTGAACATGAAAGAGATGTTCTAGGTAAGAGTTCATGTCAAGTAAAAGACCTTCTATTCTGCTTTTTTCAAATTAATTCAGTATATTGAATGATCTTGTACAGAACTTACTTTTTTCCTGTGTTTAAACTTTGTTTAGGATTTGCAATTAAAAGACTTGCTGAGACTTGAGAGATCCAGGATACATTTCTTTTTCTCCTTCTTCCCCTGTCCTGTGTGGCCATAGTGAAGTTGCTTCATCTGTCCTTGTTTTAGTTCCATGTTTGTAGGAAATTAGGGGAAGTATTTTCCTGCTTCATGTCAGTGTAGTAAACATTTACTAGTCAGTCAGGGATTACAGCAAGGGGGACTTTGTAAGCAGAAAGAAGGGAATGAGCAAATCTGGCAGCACACTATTAACAGAGTGGGCCAGAGTTTGAGACAGGATTTTCTATTGTTCCTGGGATAAGAGGAATAGACAACACTTGAAAAAAAAGCCTCAGGAAGGCTGAAGGGCAACTCTTATTCTCTAAACTTATTCTCTAAGTATAAAGGCAAGTTCAAAACATAAATCTTTGGTTTTGATATAATTAAAATAAAGGTGTCTTTTTTAATCCCATTATTTTGGGGAAGATTCTATTAAAACTTAGAATTTATTTCAAATAATATAGAAAAAACACCTCTGAGTTGTTTTTGACAGATGTTTTGTATACATTTATGTAGTCTGTTCCCCATACAGTGCAAGAAACACTTAACTATTTGTCTGACTTGCATAATTATAGCTATTCCAAAAGACACTGCTTTTTTTTTGTGTTAATCCATCTTTCTATGAATTCATTCATGTTTGCCACTTTTCTGGTGAAGAGCTGCTTTGTAGAATGAGTAGAATTCTCTGTGTGCATGTGATTGATATGTGTATATACAGTAACTTCTGTTACTCACTAAGACAAACCTATTTGACTACTATTTCAAATTCCTCTTAAGATTGTGCTTTTCAAGACACCTAAAAAAATACTAATTTCTGTCTGCATTTCACAATGTGTCCTGCATGATTTCTGCTACAGCCTAGGCAAAGTAGTGTCTCCAGTGTGATGTAAATGGTGACTCTGTGCATGCCCAGGATTGTAGTGACATTGCAAACGACTGGGGTCTAGACTATTGCAAGAATTTTGGTAAAAACAGAAGTAGAAAATTAGAGCTTGGTGAGACACAAATCTTTTTCTTAAGACGGTGAACTCTTTGAATCAAGAACCACCTGCATCTTGAATGAAGTACCTTTCAAGTCCTAAGCAGAGAATAAATAATAGGTATAAGTGAAAATTGCTTCCAAGTCTTAATTTCTGTTTGCATGCGAATTTGCTGACAGTCTGTGAAGCCATGCATAAGTTAAGAGGAACAGCAATTTATGAAGTGGGACCAATTTGAAGAATTCACTTAGAGATGGTGAGTGTCCAAATGGAATTGGACAGAAACATTGACATGAAGTGTGGTTACCATGTGTGAATTTACCTGAGATGTGGTGTAGGCAGCCAAAGTAACTTTGACCAGTGGCTCTATAGGCACTAGCTATATATTCCTTCCTAGTAAGATGACGGCCACATCGGCTCTTCACTACACTGTGATATTAAGCTCAACTCCATTTTGGTCCCATTCTAAAAGGCAAAGTTGAGCCAAGTTCATGTTTGTGCATGTGCAAAAAACACCTTAATGCATGCAACACTCTTAATGGATTATATGTGACAGCCTTGACTATACAAACATACAAGAACTGCTTTAAGAAAACTGAAAGTTCAGATAGATGGCTTTGCTCAGGGCACTGGCCTTCAGGCTGTAAAGACAACAGGCATTCAGCTCTTAAGCACTTGAAGGCAAAAACAGTCTGTTATATAAAACCATCAGAGTGACTTTCAGGAGTCCAGTGTCTGTCATTAAGCTTCTACTGTATTTGAATGTGAAGCCAGAGCAGGCAATCATATGTCCACTTCTCTCTTTTATATGTACCGCTTTTTGGAGTGGTACGTATAAAGGAATTGGATTAAATTAACAAATGAAAGTGTCTCCATAAGAAAATGAGTTGTAAGTAGATCTTAGTGCTACAGTAATGTAAGTTTGAATTGTTCAGTTGCTTCTTTGTGGCAGACACTTGCAAATTAGTGTCGTATCCTTAGCACCAACATAGGAGAGTTCCATCCTGTTCAGGAGGTTGTAGGCCTGAATACATAAAAAAACGCTCGTTCGCTTGATGAAGTCAGCAAACAAGCCAGTCTCTATGTCATGTTGTTTTAATCATTCCAAGATTTGCTTTAGAAAGACATAATTATAGCAGAAGGCAGTTAATAATTCATTGTCTTGAAAACCTTGCAGTCAAGTGAGTTTGATTTTGTGTGATCCAGAGATGACAATGCAATGAAATGCCTTCTGCAAAAGCTAGGAGAACAGTGATTCAAATATTGCTGCTTCTCCAGTTTTACATGTGTGGGAGTGACTCTTGGCCCAGATGTAATTACCTGTATTAGAATTTCTTTATAAACATTATAGTTAGTAATGCTCTAAGTTGTAAGTGTTTCTTGTACTTTTACTGGAATATATAAATATGGGGCTCAAAGGTCTCCTACTCTGGTGTGATCTGCCTGGTGGCCATAGCTGCCTTCATTTCTCTGTGTTAATTTAGACTCAGTTTCATACAAGCTGCACTATGCAGCATGAATGTCATTTGGTTTCTCCAATATATTCTTCAAGATAGACTTTTTTATTGGCTTTGACCTTTTTGTTTTCAGAACTGTTTATAAATGAGCTAATTTGGGAAATACAGGGAAAAACAAACATTCCTACAGTGAGGTTGTTACACACACATTGCTTTACAAGTCTCAGCAGGGATTTCACACAGAATAAGGTAAATTTAGATCCCTACTCTGTGAGCAGAGGGGAAGAAATAAATGACAGCTATTCTAAAATTAAATTTAAAGGAGGCCTCAGAACATACTGAGGTGTGATGAGACTCACTACTTTCCTCTCTGGCATTTGTTTATAAAATGTTACTTTTAATTTTCCAAGGAGTCTAAAATAGAACCATAGGAGAGATTCATGTCTAACATTGAACTAGTGGTTTAAATTACCACCAAGCTGCAAGTGGATGTGCTGAATTAGTTAAAAGGCAGCTATGAAACCATAAATGCAGATCATTACAGACACTGTGACCCTAGTTCTAAGGCACAGGATAAATCTGTTGTCTTTAGGAGGTTCAGTAATTTACTTTGAAACTGTGACACCCCCCCCAAAGTGCCCAATACTGGTGGAGCAGGGCAACTTTAGAGCAGCAGTTGTATCCAGCCCTGTGCTTGTGACAATGGAAAGAAGAACAGGATAGATCTCCCGAGTAAAGAGGGCTGAGAAATAAGACGTATTCCTGAATGTGCCATAGATGAAGTAAGTGATCTTGAACCAGTTCCTTCGATCTCATTTGGTCATTTAACAAGCAGGGACAAAGCTAGCAATGCTCTTGTACCTTGTACACATCTGCACACCTAAACTCAGTGCATGTAAAATGCTTCCCTTCCCTCAGCTAAAATGTGCATTCCAAGTGAAAAATAGTATTTTTCTTTATACCTTTAACCTGCTAGCTAATTCATAAATGCTTAAGAGTTTGAGGAGGGGAGTTACTGCAACCAAAATGTATTTTGGCACTGTAGTGAAACCAGGAGGGAAAGTCTGCAATAAGTACAACGAAATTGTTGATCCTGAATGCCAAGGATGTGCATGCGTGCGAGTAATCCCTCATGTTCATCTCGACTATCAGGAAGCTTGTGCTCTCCATTACCCTGTGGTGTTTTTCAGAGTACCCATAGCTTTACACACTTGGGAGTTTTGCTTGTGAAGCAAGTGCATGAAGGATTGTGTGACAGTTCTTAGGAGAAGTCGTGTGACCTTCTCTGTATAGCCCAGAGGAAGCACCTTGTGGAGACGGCTAGCACAGAAGGGTGGCAGAGAGGAGAAAATTGGCTGCAATGCAAATGACCAGATTGATAAACTTCTATTGTGAAATGTGTAGGGGAAAAAAAAAAAAAAAACAACAAAACAAAACTGGGATGTGGCTTAGCTCAAGTGTTTCCCAGCAACAAAAAGCACCGTCTAAGATCTGGCCAAGCCCAATAAAGCCCCTCAGTCACTGGGGACATGGGGAAGGGATGTGGTCCAGATGCATGTCCCTGACTAAAAGTTTTGCTCTGCTCCTCTGGTAGGGCTTTTGTGGCTCTGTTTAATTTTGTTTACCATGGAAAATCGTCATCAGTCACAGATGACTAAGGCCTGTAGGTTACTTAAAGAAGCATTGCTCCTGATGTTTGCAGCTTCAGAAGAGTTTTGTCATGTGCGCCCCTGTCCCTGACTCTGTTTCTTGTTTGTATGTCTCATATTGAGAAGATGTGTGGTATAAAATCCTTGTCTTGTTGAAATTGGTTGGAATTTTTCTATTAACTTAAACGTAGCAGCCTGTCACTGAGAATGGTGTCTCAGAGAGAAGACATACGACTTTTCATATATTGTGAGGGCTCATCAACATTTACTCACATGTTTCAGAATGATTCATGTGTTATTCTGTAAATTGCTCATGCTTTGCTTGCATGTCTACCCATAAGTAGCCTTGAGTGATGGTTATGGGTCATTTTAATTGAGATCAGCATGGACACCTGTTAATCTGCGGAGACACTGAAGTTTATGGTTGCTGGCTGTGATGACCAAAGAAACCAAAATGACCTTCCAGGTCTGTTTTCCAGCTTAAGCTTTGACAGTCCATTAAAATACATTCATTATTTGTTGAGCAGATGCACAAGCACATTGCACAGCAAGTAACTCAGCAGTTTCTGCTGAAGGCTAATGGCTACCTAGTTCTTCTAGCTTGGCATGTTCTTCTCCATCAACATTTCAGCCTGCATCTGTCAAAGCACGTTTGTACAGCTGGACACTTAGCATGCTGTAGCTACTGCTGCAGAAATGAAAGGGCAGAACTGTCATAAATAATTAAGGTTAGTGGCACAGATGTTTGGTGTGAGGATTCAACCTTTTGTTTCCTGAAACTGTTTCAAAAGTTGTTCATAGTGTTGCAGGTGCCAAGTTAGTGGCATGCATTTGCTACTAATGAAAGTTGTCAAAATAAAGAGTTTTTGGGAAGTAGCAATATATGAATTTCTAAAAGGTTGAACTAGACCATTGCTTCTAGAGATGGTGGAGCTCAGTTTCCTGGGCTTTGTTAAGAAGTACAATCCCTCCAGCCCAAATTTAGCTATTGGAGAATTGAGTGTAACCTGTCACTTAGTCATCGAGTGGTCAGGGTCATCTTCTGAGAGAAATGGGCAGTACCAAAGATAATTCTTCACACCTACTTTCAGTACCTACGAGTGCCTACAAGCATGTCCATCTCTGATGCCTGAGCCAAGAGGCTCAGGTTGGAAAAGGCAACCTCTACATGTTTATTGCTTAGTAAAATAAATCCCTTGCCTGCTGGGGATTATAAGTATACTGGACAACAATTGATAAATTCAGGTGTAACTGTGAGAATAACTGCTCTGTTTATTGGTATTAACTGAAAATAAACTGACCCTATACACTGGAGAGGTCTTGGAAGGTTAGCTTTTTTAAAAAAACACCTGTGTGAGTGGAACTGCTCAGCAAGCAATTCACAGTATCCCAGAACAGGGTATCCAAAATAATAGGGTGAACTGCATTCTAAAGGTGCTTATTTCTGCCTGTTGTCTGTAAGGAGAGCCTACAACAATGGTGTCAGGCTTAGCTTTTAGACATGTGGAGTTTGCAAGCACGCAATCTTAAAAGCTTCCAGGAAGTACAGAGGCATGCAGGATGCGTTCTGCAAAGTATGAGCAAACCAGGGAGGCTAAATGCTAATGCAGCAGACTTGACGCTATCTGCTGTTCTCAGTGCCAAGCTTGGGAGTAACAGAGACTCAGCTTGTAGCTTGCATTCAAAAAATAGCTCTTGTTAATAATTCAGCATTGTTTTAGCTTGCTATGTATTTTAAGTGTTGGTCCTGAGTGTCTTTTTTTCCTTCTGCTCTTTCAAGTCTGCTTCAATGTTTTGCTCTGTTTTGATTTTTGCATTTCTTTGTAGATTCCATTGCTGTAAGTTTTGGAGGCAGTTAGCAATGCAACAAACCCAGTTATAATGCAGGTATTATACACAGAAACTGTGTTCCTAAATCTCATGGAATGTTTTAAACACATTGCATTGTCTTCTCATCTGTTATCTTCACCTTGCTGAGAGCATCTAATTTGTAAACCAAAGGAGTAATGGAGGGTTAATATTGCTGCTTCCTAGACAAGTTCTTCAACAGCAGGAATCCCCATGTAATCCAGCAGCCTTACCCCAAAGCATTTGAGTCTTTTTAATAAAAGAGTAATATCTCTTCGTAATACATAAGTTGAAGTAATAATGTACCTCAACTTTTAATGAAAACGTCCATTAAACTGTAATGCTTCATCAAATGATTAGTGAGAAATTAAGGGTCATCACAATTTAGTTTTAAAATAAAGGTTGCTTAAGTAGTATTTTTGCTGAAGCAAAACTATGTATTATATACATTTGAAGTTGATCTGAGAATGTAGTCTATTTTGTGAAACCCTAAGTGTCAGGAAATTTTGAGAGTAAAACTGAATATTTTAGTTATAGATGTTACTGAGAGTACCAGTGGAGTTCATGGGATCTCATACTTACTGCAGAGCAGTTAATTCTGCAGGCAAAAATGGTGTGTTATTGTAGGGATGCTATTTTTTAAATTAATATTTTGTGTTAATAAACCAGTTATACATGTGAATGTTGGCAGATTTGTGCAATGATAATGTAATAAATATTTTAAATGACAGCATATTCTCTTTGTTCATGCAGATGAGAATGATTCTGTCTTTCAAAATATGAAATTGCATATAACAAACTTAGAAAGTTTATTCTGTTTTCCAGCCTCACTTAAGAAATTTAAGTCACTCCACAGCTAAAATTACACATCAATTACTAATTTATAAACAGTGTTAATGTTGTGCTGAATCTTATTATTTCAGGTCATGCTTCATGGTTGAAATTTCAATTAGCGTTGTACTCTGGGGCTTTGGTTTGAAAAATCACAGATTTAGGCTAGAAGTTCATGAGGGAGTTGGAAAGTCGGGGGGGCAAAACTATCAGTAGAAATCTTTGGGAAGAGGGGAGTAGTAAAGTTTTTTGGTGTTTATGTAGCAAATATCCATATGGCTAGAAAGTCAGACTAGTGTTAAATTTTACTGGTCCTTCAGAAACAAACTAAAAGGAAAGTAGACTCTACCAAGATATTAGGATTTGAAGGTCTTTGAGGTTTAGGGGGTCGTGACAGACGTGAACTGTATATGAAAGCAGGGACTGTTAAAGAAGCCAAGTGTTACAGAATAATGAATTTTGACCTTCAATTCAGAAGGAGCTGTTACCCTTAATGGAAGGGGACTTTGAACTTTTGTTCTAGAACCTGAATATGCAAAGATGCATTTAAAGGACTGTCTTCAGTACAACTCTTGTGAATTCAAATTATTTGGTTTTATAGGGCTTTGGGGAAACTGGAAAGACTTGTTAAAATGTGAATAACATAAAATAGAGTAAAACTGAAATTCAGTCAATTTTGCCTTGCTTCTGTTTTGTTTTCAATGTTTTTTCCTCTGATGTTGGTATTTTAAACTCCTCATCTCACAGTGCTACTATGACATTGCAGCATGCCCCAGTCAGTCCTACCTGACTTTTCTTGCTCTTTTGATTCCATCTTTTCCCTTTTTTGCTTCCAGCAGACAAGAGAAGGCATTATCCAATGCTAGTGCCTTGCCCATGATTTAGGTTTCCAGTCTGACTTTTCAGGGGAGAAGTTGCATAGTTGGAAGAGGACAAGAATCACCACCTCACTTAGTCCTACAAACAACAAAAAAAAGTCCCTCATTTCCCCTTACAGATATTTTTTCTTGACTTTTAACCTTGTTTGTATTTTGCCTTGTTTGTATTTGACTTGTGAAGTTGAAATACTTCTGTTGCAAAGTAGGGTAACCAGTTTCTTAAATGACAGAAATACTAAGAGAGACGAAGAGGTTTCAATCTTTTTCCTGTCTGCATGAATAAATAAATAGATTTGTCACTAAAGATCATAGACTCATAAAAATAGTTTGAGTTGGAAGAGACCTTTAAAGGTCATCAGCCCAACACTCCTTCAATGAGCAGGGACATCATCAACTCGATCAGGTTGCTCAGAGCCCTGTCCAACCTGATCTTGAATGCTTCCAGGGATGGGGCATCTACCACCTCTCTGGGCAACCTGTGCTGTTTTTCACCACCTTCACTGTGAAAAATTTCTTCCTTAGATCTAGTCTGTATCCACCCTCTTTTAATTTAAAACCATTACCCCTTGTCTTATTGCAAGGCCCTGCTAAAAAGTCTGTCCCCATCTTTCTTAGAAGCCCCCTTGAAGTACTGGGAGACTGCAATAAGGTCTTCCCGGAGCCTTCTCTTCTCCAGGCTGAACAACCCCAACTCTCTCAGCCTGTCCTCACAGGAGAGGTGCTCCATCCCTCTGATTGTTTTTGTGGCCCTCCTCTGGACCCTCTCCAACACGTCCATGTCTTTCCTGTGCTGAGGGCTCCAGAGCTGAACGCAGTACTCTAGGTGGGGGTCTCACCAGAGCAGAGTAGAGGGGCAGAATCACCTCCCTTGACCTGCTGGCCATGCTGCTTTTGGTGCAGCCCAGGATACAGTAGGCCCAGTTGGCCTTCTGGGCAGTGAGCGCACATTGCCAGCTCCTGTCCAGCTTTTCATTCACCAGTACCCCCAAGTCCTGGTGGATCTAAAGCCAATAGCACAGGAGACAGGAGAGAATACGTTACGTGGTATATTCTGGGTGAACTGGAGCCCTGAAGAGTTTCTACACTTCACAGGATATAAAGATGGGAATGGACGTGAGATGGTCAGTAGAACTGCAGGGATTTTTGTAGAAATTGCTAACCCTGACTTTTTTTTTTAAATCAGTTTGGATTTTCCAAAGAATAATTAAAAAAATTAGCATTCCATGAAAACGCCTGTGGGGACTTTTTTTTCTTTAATTCTTCTGAGGAGCAAACTCGGTATGTGAAAGCTCCTGTGAAGCAGAAGTTCTCGTTTCTGCGCAGTCAAGGTCGGCAGCTCTGCAGGGGCCCAGGACTGTCAGGAGAGGCATAAAGGAAAATGAATCTCTGCAGAGCACTGTGCTCCTGGGTCCTTTTGCCAGATTGAGTTTACTGTGCTGTATCCTATTTCTACTACCTTAGTCTCAGGAATACTGTTTTAACAACATTAGCTTCTTGAATAAGCGTGGGGTTTTTTTGAAAATGGCATGTTGAGGATACCGCCTCAGAATAGCCCTTTTCTTACACCTGATAGAGCTTGCTTACAAGGATAGCCTCATAAATACTTAGGCAATAAAAACAAGATTAATAGTAACCTCTAGGTTCTATACTTCTATGTGCAATACAGGATCACATGTCTTTGTTCTTACGAGTTTAGCTGGAGTCTAAATCATAATGATTGTTTTGGTTTTCATGCATTTCCATAAGTAATATTGTCAGAGAGCAATGTTTTGCTTGGGTTTTTCATTGAAATAATTTAAGAGCAGTATTGATGTATAAGTACCCCAGATGCATAAGCATCTTGGTTAAACAATTCTTTATTCCCGTGTCTACATAAATTAGCTTCAAGCAACATGGTTAGTGCATTTCCAAAGAATGTCAGCCTTCACTTTTGGGTTCATTCTTTTGTTTCAGAAGGCAAGTGACTTCTAAAGCTTTAAGAGTTAAATTCAATGAATGTCAGAAGTTTTGATGCATGTATTTAGGTATGCTAAAGAATTTTAAAATCAGATTGTAACTGTTTTCTTACGTACAATTTTTTTTATTGTATTTTCTGTGGCTTTTTTTTTCTTTTCCACACTCTGCAGAATGGGTTGCTTGTGTGAGGTCCAACTTCCTGGTTTTGTGCTATTTGCACGACGTGAAGAATATCCTGCAACTTCATGACCTAGCTACTGGTGCACATCTCAAGACTTTTCCCCTAGAAGTTGGCAGTATTGTGGGATATAGTGGCCAAAAGAAGGACACAGAAATATTCTATCAGTTTACTTCCTTTTTATCTCCAGGTAAGATTTTCTTTTTCCCCTTAGTTATTGTTCCTTTTCCTAGGCACAGTATCTTTATCATTTTCTCTTGTTTAGTAGTTACTAGGTATGTCTAAGATGCAGATAAAACTCCTTGCCCCCATGTAGTGAGTAGTGGTTGTGCACTTCAAAATGTATCAGTCCTTGATCCATGAAGCCTAAATAATATGCCTACTAATACTTGAGACACCTGCATTGAGAAATTACTCAAGACTGGCTTGTACTAGAGATGTAATTGTAGTGTTCTCACAGGTCTTGCTTCATATAGCAAGATAAAAGTTTACAAATTCTGTTGAAGACAATTGTTAATGTATTTAATGTCATTTTCATCACGATTTTGAAAAACATTATTAAGTCACAAAAATCTTTCTGACAGCTTTGTGATTCATTAATGCATAGCCTCATTAGAGCATCCTTACTCTCTGTCCTTACAACACTTGGTGTTGTTGGATTGCTGCAGGAATCCTTTCGTAGAATCCTGCAAAGCCAGAGCTGTCCAAAGTGTTTGTAATAAGCGTGTGGCACACCAGTAAGAATTCCAGGATATTGAGTAGGAAGGGAGTTTCTATGCAACTGTCAAGCTAGTATATGACAAGAAAATGTGTTTGCTGTTCTTTCTCTCTCTTTTTTTTTTTCTTTCTTTCTGGCCCAAATAATCAATAGCTAATACAGGACAGGGTTCAAATATGGAGAGGGGAGATAGGTTCCAGAATCTTTATCTTCTTCCAGGACTGTGAGTTATCATGAATCATAAGATGATCAAAAATGTTCTTACAGTATCTAACATGTATTTTTGCTCTGTTTTAGTTAAAGCACAGCCACTTTGCAAAATGGCTGTATAATAGTTTTGATACATTTGCTGGTTTTACTAGAGGGGATTGTGTTAAATTACCAAAATTATGTTTCCAGTTTAGCAGATAAATGTGATTAATTTCCTATTATTATCTTACTGTTTACATAACCAGAAATAACATATACTATGTTTCCAGTTCCTCTTTTAAACAACATTCAGTTCATTGCAGCCATTGCATCTGGGGAGGAGCTTGAGGACACCCCTGCTTTTACCCCTAACTTCATCTCACCTTGGTGGTTCAGATGGTTCATTTGCTCACATCCCATCTTGTGGGCCAGAAGTTGCCAGTCTTACAAGCCTGCACTGTTCATCTCAGCGGACTCATTAGAGTCTCTGCAGCTGCTAAACATGTGGAGGGGAAGAGCCCTGAGATCTGTTTTAGCCTCTGGCTTGCCAGCCAGCCAGCAATGGCTGCTCTCACTGCCTGCTGGTTACTTAGGCAGATTTTTTTTCTCCTTTTTACCCATATACTTAGCATCTACAGAGAATTCACCGTGGCATAGTTCTGTTAACTGGGGCAGAGCAACCAGGTAGAATATATGGGAATAAGGAAAGAGT
>NW_010526924.1:70352-82410 GCF_000687285.1 Phaethon lepturus
AGAGGTAATTTTTAGGTAGATGTGTGGATATTTTTCAGTTGGCATGCAACCTCCATTTTCCCTATCAATAGAATAACCAGACAAAAGGAATAGGAATGGTCCTTGGTTAACCTAGATCTTCCTACTTTATTATTAGAAATCAGTATAATTTGCAGTTGTGTTAAATTGCAGTATTTTTTTTTCTCATGAGAAACAAATTAACATACTGGCATTTAATACCTATAACAAAAGTTTTAGTAAACTTACATAGGAAATAATAAATAAAGCACTTCTAAAACCACAGATGTTAACACCATAAAATCGTTTTTGCTATTCCCTGGAAAATATGGTTATCCCTGCTGTCCAGTCCAGTCAGACACTTAGGCGTTTTGCTTAGCACCCAGCAGAAGAGTACAGGCCCCAACATGACTATGTTTTTGGATATTAACTGCCACATTGCTAAAAATATAATGGAACAAGAGATGCAGTACCAGGGGTTCAGCTGCATGTAACTGAAATATTAGGTTGACTCCTGAAATGCAGTCTGTGAGTGTGCTTATGCTTCATTATGTGGTTTCCTAATACGCAGCTAATTCTGCCTGCGCTGTGTGTAATGGTTGCCAATACATTATCCAGCTTGGGAAGCTGTATACATGTCAAATAACTGCTCTGCTTGTGACCACCTGACGTGCTTTCCTTTGTGCTTTCGCATCGCTTTCTGGATCATAATCTTTAAGGGAAATGCTGCTTTAATGCTTGTTTGTACCTGTCATCCTGCATTAGGCTTGCTAGTCACTTTCTGACAAATAAAGAAAAAAAATTCCAAGCAGATTAGAGTAGTCCTACTTTTATTCCCCTATTAATTCACCATTACAGAAAGAGGCTTTTTCAGTTACTAGAAATGTTGGTTTTCATCTGTGTTCCTTTGCCAGTCTGGATCTTTGAGTTTCCACAGTCTATAAAAGCAACTTAATGAGGTAATTCCCTCGTACCAGATACATTTCCTCATTATTTCATGTTTCAGTATAATTTTTTATAGCTATAACCTCTGTAATAATTACTTCTTGTTTCCTGGATGTATCTAAAATATACGCAATACAGCAGTATTTCAATCAAGTCCTGTCCACCTTGGTTAATTTTGTTACATTGAGGATCCCTGTAGAGGGCTTGTTGCCTTAACTTTTCCCTAATATACATTTAGAATTCTACAGAGACCAGCTTGTGGTAAAGCAGAAAAACAAAGAATAATTAACACTGAGGTTAGTTTTACGTATCATACGTATCTGTAGTATATCCATGAATATATAGGATTTTGTAGTATGTTAACCAGTGTGCAAACACGATAATCACACTGTGTGGCACGTGCTCAAATGTTATTAGGGTTGAATGACAGCAAATTGGATTTATAGTCTAAATGAAAAATTTTTCTTGGACAATTACACGTCTGTGTAGTGTCTAGATTGCTACAGTTTCTGTGATTCTGCCTCTGCTGCAACCTAGAAGTTTTATACTGCTTGTAGACATAAATTTTCTCATGTGCACAATCCTTTGGAAATCGTAACTCAAGCAAGTGAAGTTGCCTTCAAACCTGCAGGGTCAGGATGTAAAATAAATTATGCGAGACCAAATCCTGTTCGGTTATGTAGGCAGCCTGTTGCTAATCTCCCACAATTTCAAGTGGATATTCAGCTTTTTCCATTATCTGGGGGTCCATTTGAACTGTAATTTCAAAATGTTTTATCATAAAGAGAAAAAAGTTGACCTGAGTGAAATTCTTGATATTTATTCTCAGTCTGGTGGCTCTAGAGGAGATGTTTTAAAATTGACTTTATACTTCTTTCTTCCAACATTATTGTTCTTAATAAATGCTATGAAACTTTATGAAAACAAATCTTTTTTCCATTTTGCGTAACCCACTTTGGATACCTGGCTTTGTATGGGCAGTGAGAATTATTCTTTCTGTACAGAAAGCTGTGCACCCTTCCTAGATGAAGTGCATATGTGTTTGTGTTAAATTATATATTAACTGAAACAACATGTCTGGAGCTACTGTTTTTTGCCCTGCTGAGTTACCTTGGCCATTTAGTCGTCCATCACTGTACCTAAACCACCACCATTTTAATGATGCACATATGCTAAGCTGACAAACTTGCACTCTGTTTTAGGTATTATATATCACTGTGATCTGACCAAAGAGGAGCTGGAGCCAAGAGTTTTCCGGGAGGTGACTGTGAAAGGATTTGATCCTTCGGTTTACCAGACAATTCAGGTAATAAACACAAATCCTGCTGTCTTGCTGTAATCACTTACATGAAAAGTGTACATTTAACAAAATGCACTTTACTAAGGGTGAGAGTGCTTTGATTAGCTCCCAAGTTGCAGGTCTGTGTGCACTCTGAAGGAATTCCACCAAGTCTTGTTTAGGGAGGTTGGAAGATGCCACTGCAAGTAACGAAGCAGGCTCAATCCTCAGTTGTCTTACATTATGAGGCAATATGTTTTTGCGATTTTGTAAAAATTGTAATTTTTTCCCCATGTTATGGTATTCTTTGATACTTGTTTTAAAATCAAGCTGCTACTTTTCCATGTTTATGTATTTTTTCCACCAGGACAACTTGTCATGGCGTCAGTAGGCAAGTTTTTGACAGGGCACGGCTTAAGAGGCAGTGAAGAAATAGAGGAAACTTGGAATAGCCAGTCATCTTCCCAGCACTTCCACAGTATTCTGGGGTCCACTGTGGGAAGTGGCAACAATAGATTAAATACTTCTACCTCCACCACTCTTATATAAAAACAGTGATGACTTTTGCCACAAGTTCATACTGTGGATCTCTATTCAGACCTCAAGAAGAAATTGGGAGGAAAGAAGGAAATGCATTGATTCATTTAAAGCTGGCATCAAATACAAAATTTGCCATAGAACTATGAAAGGTCTTAACCATGTTTATTTGGAAGGAATGCAGTAAGGTATCTAGCGGTGTGAGCAGAAAAATCATGTTTGTTCATGCTGTATAGAAACTTCCCATTCTGTCCACCTTTCCAAGAAGTGCCGTAGTATATTGTGTTTACTAATTTACACTTGGAGCACCTCTCTGATTTCCCTGACAGCAGGATTAGACCCTTTGCTTGCAGTGCTGGAACAACTAGAACAAGGAGCAGAAGATAAAAGCAATTTAAAATACATACATACATATATGTAAGCAACATTTCTAATGTAAAACCCTATGAAGCAATTATTGTACAGGTGTAACATCTTTTAATATTAGATGTTTAAACTATCTGAGACAGGAACCCTTCCATTCTGTCTGTACACTATCTAGTACCGTAGGGTCTGGGTCCATGGGACATTGCTTCAGTGCTTAATAAATAGCAAGTTAGCACGGCATAAATACTCTGTTTTCACTGTTTCCTAAGGCACTAATGATTGATTTGGATGTCATGAATAAAGAAAAGACAAACATATTTGTCTGTATAGCATGCTTTCATGAAAAGCAGGTCTTGTCAAATGTATCTGCTACCTTTTGGGAGGGCCAAATTTCATGGAAGGTTTATACAGCCATCAAAGGCTCCAGTTTCTCAAGAGGCTTTTTGCCTTGATAAAACAAAGGTGCCTGGATTTAAACATTTGCACAACTAGAGTTAAAATTACAGACATAGATGGTCTACAGATTGGTTCTGTGAGACATGAGCGTGGAGAGAAATTAGTGAGGCTTTTCCTAGCAAGGTCTAGTGCCATTCAATAAATGTCCCAGGAACCTAGAGAATAAAATTTGGGCATGGTGGTGTTGGGTTGATGGTTGGACTTCATGATCTTAGAGGTCTTTTCCAACGTTAATGTTTCTGTGAAAATCTTTGCTGATAAATATTTGGAGTCAAAAAAGAATGGCAGGAAACAAAGCAAGAAGAACAACAGATTACTGATTTATGATGATGTGAACTGCTTGTTAAATGGTCCCAAAATGGTCCCATTATGACAATCTGCATTTCAATATGGCCAAGTGACGGTAAGACATCTGGGAAACAGGGAGCCGTTTATCCTGCTTCAAAATCTGAAATCCGGTTAGATTGTGTCAAATGGTCTGCCAGAGCTCCCTTTGGAAGGCCATAAGCTGGATCTACAGTAACAAGCAGTGTGGCATAACAATCACAGGAGTGAAATGGCTTGTGCTGAGGATCCAATGTGCATTTTGGGAGTTTTACTTTGGGCTGGCTGTAGTCCTGTCCTGTGAACTGCATTTCCATTATTGGCTTAAGTACTTTTGGTGCACTTCTGGAGGGTATCTGCTACTTGAGTTCCATCAGAAGAAATCCAGTCTGCATACAATGAAACCTCTCTGCTGTGGAAGTGAGAGTGGTGAGGAGACTTGCTTTAGAACCACACTTTTGTTTTGAACTGAAATGCTATTATAGGTGCCAAAGGCTCAGACAGGTGTCTCAGTTTAGTAGCATAGAGACTTTCGGAAGTACCTATTCCTCACACGTAAATGAAGGCGTTTAAGAATTAGCTAAGTTTAAGGCTTATAAAGTTAAGACAAAGTATTCCTGTGGTAAACAGTGTAAGCTACAGATGGTAAGAAACAGTTTCAGGAAAATACAGGGCTCTTTGTAGACAACTGCTTTGACCTCATAACAAGTATTGTGACTAAAAAGATTACGCAAAATACACATTTTTAGTAGTAAGCGATCTTTGCACTGAACATAGCTTTGGTAAACCCCTGGTAAAATACTATGCCCTGGTCAGGACTTTAAGGAAGATATAGAGCTTCTAGAGAGAGTTCATAGAAATTTGTTGGAATTATAGAATCATTTGTGTTGGAAAAGATGTTTAAGATCATAGAGTCCAGCCATAAACCTAACACTGCCAAGTTCACCACTAAACCATGTCCCTACATGCCACACCTACTCATCTTTTAAATACCTCCAGGGATGGTGACTCAGACAAAATAATTAGGAGTCTAGAAAAACAGTCATTATGTTGTGATGCTTAGCGTATTTAATGCCTGCAATTTATAGAAGAAATATTGGAGGGTGGATTAATTATTTTATATGTAGGATGTTGCATCTGTAGAGTAAGAGTAAGAGTGGAATAGAGGATTTTTCTTTCCATAGACAAAGGTATAACAAAGGTGCCTAAAGTGGAAATTAAATAAGCTTAGCCTGAAAAAAGGTGAGATGACCTAGGAGATACAGTTAAGCAACAGTGTGACAGCATGGTTTGGGGTCTTTGAAAGGAGATTAAGTATTTTTCTTAATTTCTTAGTTTTTAATTTTGCTTCTGGCTCATACACAGGGCGCATTCTCTAAAAGCATAAAGACAGTAGTGTGTGTGCATGAGGTGGTTGTAAACAGACCCATCTGTTTGTCTCTGCATCTCCAGACAGAAATAAGAGTGTTGTAGAGGACAGTTTGCTGGAAATGTTCTTACAGAGAATGTGTTTTTACTGCTTCACTCAAATTCATTAAGGGACTTCCGCAGGATTACTTCAGGGAATAGAGAGTTGAAAAAGAGAAAGAAAACAGCATTCTCTTTAGGAAAGAACTTGGTACAATTGTAATACTGCCATCAAACTCGGAAGGATAATAATGGAACACAAATACCCATGTAATTAAAAAGGGTTTAGAAGGGGTTGCCTTAAATTAGAAATAATGTATTTTTCTAGTAAATCAAATTTTATGAAATAAATGTCTGGAAAAACAAAATCTCATTTTGCATTTAAATCAATTACATGCTAAATTAAGGTAAAGTAGAACAGTAATACAGATAATTTCAAGGAGGAAGCATGCTGTTGCTCTGCCCTTGGAAACCTTCACTTTGTAAATTGCTGGCAGAGCTTCACCTTTGTAGTAACTCAGCCTGACAGTGCTACACACTTCTGCCAGACTCCAGTCCTCGTTTCCATTTGTGGGGTCCCACTTGGACCCTTGATGATGCTTCTGCTTGGAAGGGGGAAAGGGAGATGGCAGTTTATCAAAGCAATTTATAAATGGTTGTTAACCTAGACAGGCAACATTGCAGGGAATTGTGAAAGAAACTCAAAATTAAGAATGCAAGAAATACGAGAATAAGGCAAAGATTGGTGATAGCAGGAGAATGAACAACACTGTGGAATTTATTTCATAATTTTAATTTCCATTTTGTTGCTGGCTCTGTCCTGATCCATGTCCATAATGAAAGGCAGGTCTCCTGCAGGGTTCATCCTTTATTTTCACATGCCTGAAGAAATACCTATTCTAAGACTAACAATCTTCCTAGCTTTGTCTCCATAGCCTATATGAAACTTTAATGAGTCGTCGTTCTTCAGCAGTTTTTGAACATAACTGAGATAGGAAGACTTGAAGTGTGAGGTGTCATGTGTGTATGAAACCTGAATTAATGGCAATCGGAAAATGCCACAGTGTCTGCTTTTTGCTTTTTTGGATACATTTTACAGTATTTCATACATGCTGTGCAGTGCGAGTGTGGACCAGTGATAAAGTTTGCTACACTAAGTAAATTTATGGTAGAGCAGCTGCTTTGAGATAAGTTGTACCTGAGGTTGTTACTGAGGTTAAGTTCTTACCCTTTGGCAGTGTAAAGTAAGAACAAATTTGCCAACTTACCTTGCACTGAAGAGAGAGCTGTTTCAATGTACCTGACATTTACACCAGGGTAAGAGCCCATACCTGGTTGGCTCTGTGTGACACCCTGCAAGTACATAGTCTAACTTACCATGCAGTAGCTTGTGCATATGCTCTTACCTTGAAAGACTCCATGTGACCTTCATGAAGAAGTCAGACTGTTTAAAATGCTTGCCACACATCAAGAATTTATCCTGGCTACTGTTGTTAAATGATGTATTAAGTTACATTAATAACTTTTGCTCTGCCAAACACTTACTGAAATTTGTCTTTGCTTCCCTGCATGCTTCCATCCATCATGGTGACAGACTTTTTGAGGAAGCAGCCTGAGGTTTTACAGGAGGAAAAAACACTTTTGCAGGAACTTAAAAATGGCACTTGCCGTAAGCTGTTTACTGCATAAATAACTCAACTGCTGCTTTAAATAAAAAGCCTATTTTTTATCTTTACAAAGCTGCCAACTAAGTTCTTCTGTGCCTCTCCTTATTAACACCTCACAGTGATACTTAATCATGGATAAATAGCCGCCTGGCCTAGCTCACAACTCACCTACTTTTAGGCTGATATGCAGGATTATAAGTGTTGAAATTCCAACAATAAAAATGTTGTTTGGCTCCTTTTGCCATTCTTTGAATACCTTCCAGTACTGTCCTTAAAATAGTTTGAGATGAACCAAAAATAGATGTTGCAATTGACAGATGCACTTTGGATTAGCTCTTGCAGAAGAACAGTAAGATTCATAACACTACTTAGTTTGATTTAAAAGCAGCTGCTGTTTAGATATTGTTGCAGAGGTGAAAGAAGGACAAGTCTTAAAAAGGATATTTCTTCTCTTGGGGCTGGGATGAATTTCCTCCTCTTTCTTTTGCAGAAATTATTTTTATAGGTGAAGTAATTTTCATGAGAAGTCTATTGTTTTATTGTTCCGTCTTTCATCCCCATCGTCAAGCCCTTACAGCACTGATTTCAAGCTGTGAGTCATTGACAGGGAAAATTTGTCTGCAGTCATTCTAGTTCCTAGCAGAACTTTACACCGTACAGTTTGGCACAGTGGTTAATCTCTGTTACAGGAAAATACAACACCGAGAGAAGATGAGTCAGGCTTGAGGTTGATTGGCAGAGCTGTGGGAGAAACTTGTACACAGCACCTGCCCACGCTATTCCTGGACCTCGCCGTTGCTGGTGGTGTCATTCCATGAGCATTAGATTCCCTCATTAAAATAAAAAGTAGCAGAGGGCAGCAGAGGAAAGTCTTCAGCTCTGATCTCTGCCAGTGTTTCGGCAACGCCTGTGGTTTTGGCACCAAGACAACAGTGTCACTCTGGAGGACATCAACAAAATCACAGTGACAACTGTGGCAGTATTGGCTGTTTGCCGATGTGAATTTAGCATCTTACACCCTTGGCATGTGGTTGTCACAAACACCATTTTCATCTGCCATTACCTAGTCTAATTTCAGGCCAGTGAAGAAACACTAACTGAAAATACAGTCCTCTAGTTTTAAGGCCCTGTATTTCTTGAAAGCCAAGAGATTGTATATTATTAAATGTTACATATTTGCAGCTATAGCATACTCCATTTTAGGGGGGAAAACTGTCAGTATGAAGGACTTTATGTCTAGAAGAGTATCCAGTGAAGGATTTCTCCTAATGACCTTACATGCTCTTGAACTTTGAAATCCTTATGCCTGAGCAGAGGAGTAGCAGTTGGCTCTACACCCATTATATTTAAGCAGCCCCATCCAATGCACTTTAAGATAATTCACACCAGTAATTCTGGCAGACCATGATATTCCCTAAGTGTCTAGAGTAGGAACCAGATCTCCATATTCCAAATAAGAGGATGAAGCGATAAGATTTTGCTTTGCTTTCTTTACTGATCCAGTTCAAATCCTGCTTTAATGTCCAAATGTCTGGGGTTGCTTTATCCCTTTCTTGCATACCACAGAGAATTGCTGCACAGTTTAGGATGTTGGGAGCTTTTGTTCAGCAGAATGCAGAACAATGAAAATGTGGTTTGGGATGGAGGAGTACAGAGCTGCTCTTAGGATGAATTAGCACAATACCAAACCACACAGTGTGGGGCATAATACTAAAATACCAGTCTCTGTGTTCATTTGGATTGTCATACAGGATTTGTTCCAAGCTTTTAATATTAGATTGTTTATTTTTCTGCTACGTGTGCAGGGAATTGAAGAGCTTCTTAAAATGTTAGTTTGTAGAACCTTCATGCTCAAAACATTATAAAAACATTCATTTGTTTTAAGCCTACAAGAGAAGTGATTGCTTAGTAGTTTAACTAAAACTCATTGTGAATTATTATTCTTATACCTTACTCAGCAGAACATTTGTTTGAATTAGCAGTGGTTTGTTTTCCACTTTTCTTGCGAGTGGAGATGTTAGTTGGCGTACTTGATCCCAAGCTGCATTCCGTGCTCCATTTCTTTCTCAGAATTCCTTAAAACACTAGGATAACGTGGATTAAAACAGAACTATAACCATTGAACATAGTGTAGAGAATCCCTTTTTACACATAGGAGTTTTAAACAAGAGCTTAAGCAATTGTAATGGACCTTAAAGGATTGTTTTACAGCCTCCCATGTCTTAAATAATTGCATTGTTAATTGTGAATAAAAAATAGTTTTGATTTTTACAATAAATGGTGAAATACATTTTGCCATCAGGAAAAAGATTAAAAAGTCCTTCACTCAGCCACCTTAAATGAACATGTTTGTTTAAACCTTTAGGAATCTCAGTAGGTAGATTCTTTGCTGATACGGAGAGATTAACATGAGAATGTCGTTGTAGTGAAAATGATCGTTTCTTGTCCTCTTTCTGAACAAATGACCGAAGATTTCTTCCCTTCTCATTTTTTTCTCCAGCTTTCATATTCACTTTTGTGATTGATCTCACCTCCAGTAATTAACCATGAACACATTACTATTTTAATTAACTCCCTTACTCAAAAGATAAGTATGAATTCTATTTAATGATTCTCAGTGGGAATCTTCTTTCAACTTTTCTTCTCCCTTTAGTATAAGCATATCAGTGTTATTTCTCAAAGGTAGTGAGTATTATTAGCTTCATTCTACAGGAGCAGAAACATTCAGAATTAAATTTGTCCATGGTTGCACATTGATGAGGTGTTGCACTGGGGATATGTTTTGATGGTTTGCTGTTCTAATGGCAGTGGTTTGCTACTCCTCTTTTTGCTGATCCTGGGAGTTGAGTCTTCAGATGTTGTTTGAAAACTTAATCAAGCCACTTATTAAAGTCTCACACAAGTAGCAGTTCGTAGAACTTCAGCATCAATAAAAAGCCTCCACTTCTGATTTCTCTAATAGTATTAAATGCTGGCAAAACACTGTCTTTTGATCAGTATGGTGTTTGTGTGTCTTGTGTAGTGCAGACTGAATGACCAATTCTGTTCGTGGTGGAGGATCAAACACTCAGAATGCTTCCACAGAAAAACTGCTCTGAAGCTTCTTTGTGACTGTTCAATTCTTAAATTGAAAAGTTAAGATTTTAATTGAAAAATTAAAAGCCATCATAAAAATGGAAAATTTCAGCACACTAAGGACTGCATGTATAGTCCTCTACTGAAAGAAAGAAATGGTAGCTACCACTTTGCTCTATCCCTTTATTGAGGCTAAATGTCAAACTTTGGCATGCCAGCATTGTTCAGAATGAGAGAACTCCTCTGCAAGTGTGGGAATTTTCTATCCATCTGCCCACCCACTACTTTGCCTCATGGAGCCTACCCAGGAGGGTGTTCAGTTGTGATCATAATGCTGCATTGAGGACAGATCGCTGTGGGACCACAATCATTGGTTTTATTCACATAGCTGGCAAAAGATCATTTTATGATTGCAGCTGTCAGTCATCACTGGTGTGGGACAGCACTTGAGCCACTGATCTAGCAGGGAGATGCATTTAATTCCTTTACCAGGCCACTGAGATAGAGTCTTCTGGTTGTCTTTTTCAGTACTGTGCTAGCAGTGTCATATAAGTCTGTTGAATAGTCATTATGTTTACAAAGAATTGGATTTACATTTAGTAAGAGTTATATATGTATGTATATTACAGAATCATAGAATAGTTTGGGTTGGAAGGGACCTTTAAAGGCCATCTAGTCCAACCGCCCTGCAGTGAGCAGGGACATCATCAACTAGACCAGGTTGCTCAGAGCCCCGTCCAACCTGACCTTGAATGATTCCAAGGATGGGTCATCTACCACCTCTCTGGGCAACCTGTGCCAGTGTTTCACCACCCTCATTATGAAAAATTTCTTCCTTAGATCTGGTCTAAATATACCCTCTTTTAGTTAAAAACCATTACCCCTTGTCTTATTGCAACAGGCCCTGCTAAAAAGTCTGTCCCCATCTTTCTTCTAAGCCCCCTTGAAGTACTGGAAGGCTGCAATAGGGTCTCCCCAGAGCCTTCTCTTCTCCAGACTGAACAGCCCTAAGTCTCTCAGCCTGTCCTCGTAGGAGAGGTGTTCCATCCCTCAGACCATTTTTGAGGCCCTCCTCTGGACCCTCTCCAACAGGTCCATGTCTTTCCTGTGCTGAGGGCTCCAGAGCTGGACGCAGGACTCAGGTGGGGTCTCACCAGAGCGGAGTCGAGGGGCAGAATCACTTCCTTCGACCTGCTGGCCATGCTTCTTTTGATGCAGCCCAGGACACAGTTGGCCTTCTGGGTTGCCAGCACACATTGCTGGGTCATGTCCAGCTTTTCATGCAGCAGTACCCCCAAGTCCTTCTCAGCAGGGCTGCTCTCAATCCCTTTGTCCCTCAGCCTGTACTGATACCAGGGGTTGCCCTGACTCAGGTGCAGGACCCTGCATTTGGCCTTGTGGAGCCTCATGAGGTTCACACGGGTCCATTCCTTGAGTTTGTCCAGGTCCCTCTGGATGGCATCCTGTCCCTCAGGCGTGTCAACCACACCACTCAGGTTGGTGTCATCTGCAAATTTGCTGAGGGTGCACTCGATCCCACTGTCTGTGTCATTGAGGAAGATCTTAAGAGTACTGGTGCCAATACGGATGTCTGAGGGACACCACTCATCACCGATCTCCATCTGGATACTGAGCCCTTGACCACTACCCACTGGATGTGATCATCCAACCAATTCTTCATCCACCAAATAGTCCACCCATCAAATCCCTGTCTGTCCAACGTAGAGAAGGATGTTGTGAGGGACTGTGTTAAAGGCCTTATAGAAGTCCACACAGACGACATCGGTAGCTCTTCCCTTGTCCACCGATGTGGTCACTCCATCATAGAAGGCCACTGAGTTGGTCAGGCGGGACTTGCCCTTGGTGAAGCCATGCTGGCTCTCTCGAATCACCTCCCTGTCCTCCATGTGCCTTAGCATAGCTTCTAGGAGGATCTGTTCCCTGATCTTCCCAGGCACAGGGGTGAGGCTGACAGGTTGGTAGTTCCCAGGGTCCTTCTTGCCAC
>NW_010526924.1:82478-113240 GCF_000687285.1 Phaethon lepturus
TGGCTTGGCAACTACATCAGCCAATTCCCTCAGGACTCTGGGATGCATCTCATGATGTCCCATAGACTTGTGCATGTTCAGCTTCCTCAGGTGGTCTCGAACCTGATCTTCTCTTTCAGTGGGAGGGACTTTGCTCCTCCAGTTCCCATCTTGCAGTTCCTCCCCTCGAGAGGTGGGGGAAGAGAAGTGAAGACTGCCAGTGAAGACTGAGGCAAAGACTTTGTTGGGTACCTCAGCCTTCTCCTCATTTGTTGTTACCAGTTTGCCAGTCTTGCTCATCAAGAGGGGTGCACTTTCTTTGACCTTCCTTTTCTGGCTGACATACCTGTAGAAGCCCTTCTTATTATTCTTTGCATCCTTTGCCAAGTTCAGCTCTAGCTGCAACCTCATCCTCACACAACTGGGCAGCATCCCTGTACTCATCCCAGGATATGTGTCCCTGCTTCCACTGCCTGTGCATTTCCTTCTTGCCCTTTAGTTTGACCAGCAGGTCTCAACTCAGCCATGCCCACCTCTTGCCCTCCTTTCCTGGTTTCTTACAACTGGGCATCGAGCGCTCTTGCGCTCTATGGAAAGCGTCCTTAAAGATCTGCCAGCTCTGTTCTGCTCTCTTGTCCCCGAGGGAAGTTTCCCAGGGGCTCCTGTTGACTAACTCCTTGAAGACTTGGAATTTTGCTTTCCTAGTTTCCTTTCATAATAAGTTATGAGCAGTTCAGTTTGTATTAGGAAAATAATTTTTACTAAATTGAAATGACGGGTTTTGGAGAATTCAAAGATTTATCTTTTATCACTGTTCTGTGCACAGACAAACCTCTTAAAAATATGTTGGTGTTGCTGGGTGCTTTCAAATAGCATAGTCTCCATTTATACCAAACACCGAAAAAAATGCACTAACAACATGTAAGGCAGAGCTAGAAAGGGTTCTTACTCAGTAGCTTTTTATCGAGACAGGTTTGGTGTTGGTTGGCTGGGGGCGGGGAGTCTGAAATTGTCATTCACTGTAGAAGAGATAGGACAAATTAAACACAAAGTGCCTCGATAAGTATCCAGAGATGCAGTTGTCAAGTTGTGTACGTGGAACACTCATATGAGTGGGATCATTCAATGTAAGATCACAAGTAGTAAAAATTTAAAAATTATGAAATCTTGGCATTCTGAAAGAATGTTTTTTCCGAGGAAATGGAAGGGAGGTAGCAGTTCGACCTCCACCCAGAAACAGTTCAGTCACTAATTATATGAGTTGTTTTCTGTGGGCTTATGTCTGCCTATGATCCAGAACAAATTCATCAGTGTGCAATTTTATTAAGGGTAATCTAGTTTGCATCTTCATTTAGCAGTTGATTTGATTTTATCAACACTGCCCAGAGGTACTGATAGAATATCATCTTTCCTTAGATTAATTATTTCTGCTCTGTCCTTGTGACATCTCCCAGGAAATTTATGGGACAAGGGAAGCCTCCTAGAAATACCATTATTATTCATAGCAACTAGTTTTTCAACTGTGTAGATGAATGATATCAAGAAATAGATTATTTCCTTAGTTCTGGCTTGCTGTACTCAGAGACAGGGAAAAATTCATACATAAATTCTCCTTGACAGCTCCCTGAACTGCTTGCTTTTCAGCCAATTTGTCAATTATTTTTTAAGGTAATAGTGCACAGTGATCACTGCTAACGGCTGAAAATAGACAATACGCAGAAAATCTTCAAAGCATGATGGTAGAATGCCTAAAAGGAACCTATTACTATTAAGAACATCCCTACTTTTTCTTCCACTTATTGGTGTTTTTTGAACTGATAGCACTCACTGAAGTTGACTTGAGCTGATTAGACATTTGAGCTGTTGAGTGTTGCTATTAGCAGTTAAGTTCCTTATGACTGATACAAATTTGTTGAATTTTGCTGTCTTATTCACATTTTGCCCAAGAAAGAAAAGATTGCGGCAAGCAGTCCTTAGTCTTATGGCATAAAACGCCCCCAGTATTACAGGGATGCATCAGCACACTTCGTGGTGTTCCTTTTAAGAAGTACCTTAAAGTCTTGTTATGATGTCTGTCTGGAAATTACACCATCAAGTGAAATTTTTCCTGGGTTGCTGTGTACTGGTTTTGGTTTCATTTTTTCCCTAAATATTGCTACAACAGTGTCACAAAAGCTCATTCTCATCATTCCCTTCTACTTCCTCCTACTCAATAGGTGTATTTGCTTCTAAGATAGCACCCCAGGTATTTTCTAGAACTAGTTTATCCTTGACCATTCTCAAGGGGTTTTTTCTTTTGCTGCCATTTTTGGTTTTTTTAATATGATTGGGGGGGGGGTTAATATGATTGTATTGTAGATTAATATGATTGTAGGGGCACAAACAGGTAACTTTAAATTCAAGCTTAAATCCCAGAAATTAAATTACTTGTAACTATAATTTGAGTGAGAAACTGCACGTGGAAGTGCTTCACAATACTTTTAAATGACCTGTTTATTTCAGTAACTTCTTCAGAATAAATATTCACAGGATGAGTGATCTGGGACTGATTTTGAAACATGCATTGTCCAGTGTAAATGATCTCTCTTTCTTTTCAAACCATAGAGTAGGAATGAAGAATACCAGCTATTTTTTTCAATATTGTATTGAAAAATTCTGTAATGCAGAGTATTTGTAGGTGTTTAGCGATTTATAGCACCTCTGGTTTTGGGTAGCCAGTGTGACATCTATAAACAGGGTATGATTCTCTAAGGAAGAGAGAGCAGAGTGTTCTGAAATTGTCCAGCTATTGAAAGTCATAAATAAAGCTTCTCGGCAATGTAAGTGGAATATGTGGGTCCCGTTGGGGCTTTGACACAAGCTGGGTACGTAACATCACCAGTGTGAAGATTGAAGTTGTTCTGTGCAAGAATTGTTGGATACAGGTTTACAGGTGAAATTTGAGCACCCTGGTCCATGTAGATGCCTCTGCATTAGGGAGAAAAACCAGCAGGGGTTTTGTCATCTTTTTGAATCTTGTGAAAGCTCAACAGCGAAGCAAGTTTTGAGCAAGATGGAATCAGAAACAGAAAAGCTGAATTAGCCAGTTACTGTTTGAGCGAACATATCTCTTTCTCAGTATGTTGAATTAGATGTGTATACCTACCACAGCGTAAAACCGTAAATAAGAATAGTTATTGTGGAATAGCTTGCATGAGGTAAGTTCTTTCCCTTGCTTACTGTCGTGGTTGAACCCCAGCCGGCAACCAAGCCCCACGCAGCCGCTCGCTCACTTCCCCCCGGTGGGGCAGGGGAGAGAATCGGAAGGGTAAAAGTGAGAAAACTCATGGGTTGAGATCGAGGCAATTTAATAGGGAAAGCAAAAGCCGCGCAGATCAGCAAAGCAAAACAAGGAATTCATTCACCACTCCCCATGGGCAGGCAGATGTTCAGCCATCTCCAGGGAAGCAGGGCTGCATCACGCGTAACGGTTACTTGGGAAGACAGACGCCATCACTCCAAACATCCACCCTTCCTTCTTCTTCCCCCCAAGTTTATATTGCTGAGCATGACATCGTACGGTATGGAATATCCCTTTGGTGGGTTGGGGTCAGCTGTCCCGGCTGTGTTCCTTCCCAGCTTCTTGTACACCCCCAGCCTTCTTGCTGGTGGGGTGGTCTGAGAAGCAGAAGAGGCCTTGGCTCTGTGTAAGCACTGCTCAACCATAATGAAAACATCCCTGTGTTATCAACCCTGTTTCCAACACAAATCCAAAACATAGGCCCACAGTAGCTACTATGAAGAAAATTAACTCTATCCCAGCCAAAACCAGCACACTTACCCCATGGTAAGTTGTCTCTACATTTTTATTCTTACAGCATTTTTCATTACAACTTGAACTGACTTCCACCGTGGTAAAGATGAGTGGTGTTTGCTTTCTAATGCCTACACACTACTACAGTGAGTAGTCTCCTGTCAGAGCAGTTTTCTCAATGAATTAAAGCTTAATTTTATGAAAGAAATTGCACTAGCAAGCAGCTGTTACTTACGTTTTTATTTATAACAGTGTGCTACTTCAACTGAGACAGCCCTTTGCTTATCTCATGCTATACTACTTCATAGTAATACATTTCTTGAATGTGTAAGCACAGAGGTAATTCAAGAAAGAGACTGTAACTTTATCCCTGGGACTTTCTTCTGTTTAACATGACTACAATGTGTATTTAATTCAAAAGGTACATATTTTCTATCTGATATCTGGTTTTCTTTAAGGCAAATTGATGAAAGAAAAGGAGTAACTGTACATGGCAGATACTAATTACTCTGCTGCGGGAAGCTCAGAAATCACACTGTAAGGGGCAGAGGATAAATATTTAGAGAAGAGACGAGAAGTCTTTCAGGTTGCAAAAGTGGAGTAGAGGGGTCTCAGTGGATGCCATTTGCCACTAAAGGTTTATGTACAGGGAATGCTGCTTTTTATCTAATCTAGAAAAGTGTGATTTAAAGCAATTTCTGCCATTGATCCTGCAGGATTTCTGAACTTTCGAATGTATTTCTCTCTTGCCTTTCCCTCCCTCCTCCCACCACCCTGTGAGATACCTCCCTGTAGTCGTTTGCAGCTAGGCAGCCAAACTTAGTAAGGAGGCATTTCTTCTAAAAGATCATCTCTTGGCACTTTGCCTCTGTCAGCATGAGGCTGCTTTTTGTCCCAGTGGGTGGGTGGTGAAACAATTTCTTCTAAAAGGTTTCTTGATTATTTTCATAGTGCTTTTGCAGATGTCTATAGTGGGTGTTCTTCTTTCTGGGTTTTACCTGCATGAATTTTTACTGTACTGAGTTACTTTGGCCTGTTTCCAGCTCTGTATTAAGCAAGCTTTGCAACCCATACAGCATTGCTTTGAAGCTAATTTAAGATGCATAAAAAAGATTGATGAGGATTCCCCTCCGAAGAAAGGAAACCTCAGATCTCATGGATTTGCTGTGTAGTGGTAATAGTTCTCTGTTACTTCTCCTGACTTCTTGTTCATCCTATATATAGGAATACAAAAACTGGTGGTTAGTAAGAGCTGCTCTTACAGGTGGCTGTTGGCTGGCTGCCAGCGCTGCCCGTGGGGCCACTGGTGGTCTTATAGTTGGGTCCATGCCACTGGTGCAATAAATAGGACATTTTGCTTGTGATGTGCTATGTAGTCTTTAGCCCCAGACTAGTATCATGTTTTTTGTAAGGTCAGAGGTGATGAGGGATTGAGCGGGCTGTGGGGAGGTGGTGTGCACAGCAGTGCATGGTTCTGTTTGAATCGATGAGATTTCTGCCCTGACATCTCAAGGAGAGGATTTCTCCCTGCCTGCCAATGCTGAAGCGTTCAGACTTGCTGGTGTGAAGGCAGGGTCTTTGCAACTTGCCTTCCTGGAGCACTGAGTAGCAGCTCTGAGGACTTGTCAGTGGGATGTGTTGCTGTATAGCATTGCTCAGCCTCAGATGTCATTATCTCTGTACTTAAATACAGGTTTGAACACCTTGATGCCACCATCTTGTGTAAGAAAACTTTCTTCAGGGACTACTCACTTAAGTATATTCCCCCAGTCATCTTTCAAAGATAGTTGTGTGGGATTTTTAAACCGGTGAGCCTTTCACAAAGCATTTGCGACGTTCGTGAAAATGTCAGTGGCGTTAAGTATGAGTATTACTATGAATTCCTTAATTTCCCAAATCTCAAAACACTTAAACCAACCAAAACTGTTGGTTTAAGTGTGATGAGAAATCTTCATTTCACTTCATTTCACACTTAATGAAGTGAGTATTTTACGTGAAACTGGATGCTTGAAACACAGTTCCAGGGAATAAAACCCGAAGTAGTCGTTCCCTTTGATCGGCTGCTCAACTCAGCCGTGTGTGCTTCACTCATACCTGTGTCTGCTGGGACGCAAGGAGATACTGTGCTCCTCTGGCGCTGCCTGTAACTTCGTGGTGGCCACTCGTGGAATCACAGCAGCCGCATGTGAGGGCAGCCGCTCTTAATCTAGAAGCAGAAGACAATTGCTAAACTTCACAAAACTGCTACATCCTATATTTGTTTCAAATGAAAAGGAATTCCCTCAGTAAAACTATATAGAAGACAATGTAACAAAACTAATTTTAAACACATAGTTGTGGTGTTATTAAACCTAAATTACTGAACATGCATTTTTAATAAGGAGTATTCCAGCATGATTCATGTGCCTTTTTAGTTGCTCTTCATAAAACACTTTGGCATTTTGCACAATGGATGTCAGTCTAATGTCAAGTGTAACTCTTACCTGGTTTTGATCAACCACACAAAGACATGGAAAGACTTGATATCTCTGGTATGTAGTACCTAATCTTGAAAGAGAGGTTGGGAGAGACGTTTTTAGAATCACTAGTGGCTTTCTAAGAATAAGTAGCCTACTGTGACTTAGGGGGTGTTTTCAAGTCCCAAAAGTCAAAGTTTCTTTTCATATGTAAAATTGATGTATTATATGCCCGAAACAATTCTTCCTGAAAAGCCAAACTAATCACTTTTTAATTGGTTTTTAATTCATTTTGCCATTAATGAATGAGTCACAAAAATTATAAAAGGTTTCTAGATGTTCAGATATTGTTCACAGCTTAAAAATACAGGCATTAGACCTGTTTGGATAAGATCTTTTTTTTTATTCTGTGTTTTACAGCAGTATTTCAAAACCTGTGTTAAATCTTACTTTTATAAGGTTAATTTTAAATCTGTACAAGTTTGAGGTGGGTTTTTGGTTAGAAGAATTTTTGGTTTTGTAAAAGTAAGATGGTTTCAGGTGTACATGCAGTTTTTTCCCCAAACAATTGTAATTACATACATCTTTTACTCCATTATATAAACCGAAAACATTTCTGAAAGGGAGAAAAAGTGAAACTGGATACTCATAAATTGCTGAGTTTTTAATTTTTAAAAATGGAAGCTTCTATTCAATTTCAGTACTTTTAGGTATTTTTACTTATGTGGCACAATGCGAGTATTCAGGCAGATTAGATTTTATTTCTTTATTTGTTGTGGTGATTGTATCACTTCCTTTAATATTCAAAGATACCGATTTCATATTTACTCACAAGAGAAGTACATAGTGGATGATTGCCAAAATTATCTTTAGTTCTGTGTGTAAGTCTCAATGTCTGGCTATATTATCTTGATGGACAAATGAAAGAAAAACTTTGTCTTCAACCTCTCTTTCAACTACTTTCAGTTTTGCCTCCTGGTGACTTGAGATGGAGAGAACGCTTCTTGTGTCTGCAGTGCTGGCTAATTGTTCCCTCTTCCCAAAGTGAAGATTCACCTAACATAAATATTGCACATTTAAAGCAAGTAATAATTAGGAGGACAGAGACCTCTCCAGAAGTGAATGTACAGAACTTTTTTATCCCACTTAATTCCTAAGTAAATTTACACATCCTATCACACAGCCATTAACTGTATTTACTTGTAAAACTTACTCTGTAAACTGTTTTGGAAGTAAACTTGCGTTGTCTTTTTTGGGTGAAAATGGAGTGTAAATGGCTTTTAAAATGTTAAGTTAAAAAAAAAAACACCAGACAAAAAACACCACTCTATAAATATCTATGTATGTACTAAAGAAGAATAGCTAAGGTTGTTGTCTGTGTAGCTTATATAGCTTATAAACTTCAGGTAGTTTATAGTAGTGAGTGATTGTGTGAACAGTGTTGCTTTCTCCCTGGGTCATAATAAGAAGAATAGGGGCTATAAATTTACGCCACAGGTTCCGTCATCTGAATTGAAAGCGATTCTTTCTGGCACCAAGTCTCCTCTGCTGTGTGATGGACCGGGACGTTGGTGTGAGCTGAAGTGAGCTACAGCTATTTGAGAGCTGCTGTACTGCCCCAGCGGTATGCTCCTAGAAGGAGTGCCCTGTCGACCACACAGCATTGCTGGTGCATTCCTAGAGGCTGAAAATATTTATTTTTGGCATGTCTCTCCTTGAATGGTGAGTTTCAGCATGCATAATAATACGTCTGAAGCATTGTTCTCCATCCTTTTCCCTCCAAAATCAGTTTGCTAATTTATCCTTTTCTTATATGTGCTAATGGCTTTAGTAACGTGAGTCTTTATTTGAAAAGATATGAGCAATGAGTAATATAATGTGACCAGTAAAAGTGGATCACTCCTATCTGTGATAAAGCAGAAAACGGTAGTAGCCTTTTATGAGCATTTACTCCTGTAAAAGCTGACAGCTTCTAAAATTAGGCCTGAAATACCATCTTGGGAAATTCTTCTTTTTAGGGCTTGCCCTTTCCAGGTTACCTTAATCTTTGAGATAGAAGCACGTCCCTTTATTGGTTACATGAATAAACCATTGGACTTGCTTCAGAGATAACACCTAATTTAAAGGTGAGATTGAATCAGTTGTTGAAAATAGTCTATTTGGAGAAGCTTAAATAGCTCCACATAACTCGGCGTCTCACTGAATTGATTTCTACCCCTCTCTCGTTTGTTCATCTTGGAGGGAGAGGTAATCATTATTTTAGCAAAGATAGGAGTGAAAACTCTTAAATTGCAAATGTCACCTTGACACACATTTTCTTTTTGTTGAGTTTTCATTTAATGGTATGTTGCTTAATCTTAACTGATGATGATGAAAGCCTTACCAAAGTCAGTTTTCAGACAGTTGTTTAAAAAAAAAAAAAAGCCCCTTGTTCAGAAAGAAGCAGTAAAATTAGTGGCATCCTTTAATCATCAGGAAAGCACTAGCCAACAGCAGTAAGTGGCTGGAAACGTAGGAGGGCCAGGTGCTCACTTCATGTGAATTGCCAGCAACAAGTGGAGTTGATGGATGGCATTTTAGAGAGGAGTCTCTCTGGAAATGCTCATCACAAGCCTCAGCAGTTCTGTCAATCAGATATTTTATTTGTTTATAGTGTTCAGCTAAATACTTAAAATGAAAATCCTTTGTATTCTACTGCAGTGAGTTCTGATGAGCGCTTTGTCAGTAAAGATATAGTCGTGGCAGTAGTTGGAAACAGTGATTTCATCTGTGTAAAAATGCCTTCAGGCTTTTGTTCTGAATTTTTCTATCTCCTGGGAGCTGTGAAATACTGAATTTTATCTGGAATATGTCTACAGGTTTTGGTGAAGCCTTCAGAGATAGATGTGGTTTCATTTGAAATTTTTTGCATTTCCTTAGCAATGATTAAAATGAAATGTGATTATTTTGTTTTCAACATGCCACGTGGATTTACATGTTTCACATTACAAGCAATGCTCAGAATAAATGTGTTGCACAGGTTCATATTACAGTTGGGGTTCATGTGTTATAAAAATAGAGCCTGTTGATCGTGTGCTTTGTAAATAGGTCTATTTCCTCTAAAAACACAAAAGTTGTAAACATGCAACAAAATATTCAGAATGTCATTCTACATTTACTACTTCTTTTTTCTCATTAGACTAGAAGCTGCAAATAATGATGCTAAAACCAAAGCAATGAAAAGTAGTCAATCAGAACTTTACAACAAGCAGTAAACTCCATTCACACCCACGTGGTTTCACTTGACTGGCAAACTAAGACGTTGCATCCTAAATTAGAGCATGCAGGCAGGTACATGCATCAAAACAGCAAGATATGGGAACTGTGTTAAGAAATTGCAATCTGTGTTTGTGTACATGGAATTCAACTTCTAAGTTCACACAGTGCTGTGGCAGAAAGACATATGAAAGCATGTGCTACGGGAATACTTGGTGCTTGATTTCCTGAAAGCCAGCAGGTAGTTCAGTTGTCTTGCTGGATGGGTTTGGAGGTTCTGCAGCATTAGGGCTCCTGCTTCTAGCTGCTAGGTAGTGCCTGAAAATGCACCAAGCGCTAAGCAAGTTTCTGTCATGGCTTATGTTACCATCCTGATGAGGTGAAGTGGTCATTGAGACAAGTTGGAAAGACTGGGCAGCGTTTAGTCCGCTTTTGCTGGATACAGACTTGCTTTGGTGAATTCATGCTGCATGTACAAGTGTTGAGTAGTCAGCTTTTTGCTGTTTTCACAAGGCTTAGGAAGAAACAGCATTTTCAGCTATCCAAAGTTTACTCTCTTGAATCTAATCTGCTGTGTGGAGTGACACCATCAAGAAATGTTAATAATGCCAGTGTATTAATATTAAAGCCAAAATGCTGTGACTTTTTAGATATCTTTGGCCTTCTGCTTGTGATTAAATGAATGTTTTTACAAGTAAAGACTGATGCATCAACTGATACAAAGGAATTCTCTGTGATTTCAGTGGTACAAGACAAGATCTTCAGAGAGTTTTACAGATCTATTTGGTAGTAACATAGCGCTCTGTTCTTTTTCTCGTCTTAGGTTTTCTACCCTAGCAAAGATGGTACTAAGATCCCAATGTTTATTATTCACAAGAAAGGAATTAAATTGGATGGTTCTCATCCTGCCTTCTTGTATGGCTATGGAGGCTTCAACATATCAATTACACCGAGCTACAGGTAAGCAGGGCAATTTTTACCTTCTTCTGAAGTATCTGGCATTAACAACCGTCAGAGACTGAGGGCAGGGTATACTATGGATCTGACAGAGTAATGCGTTTCAGGTCGCTGAGAAGCAAGATGGGGGACATAAGGACTGCACATCAGTGTCCAGGCATCATTTGTCTGCTTCTTCAGTTCTGAATGCAAGGATTTGCTTGCTCAGGATTTGAATGCTCAGGGGTCTGGAGCACAAGTCTTATGAGGAGCAGCTGAGGGAACTGGGGTTGTTTAATCTGGAGAAGAGGAGGCTGAGGGGAGACCTTATCGCTCTCTACAACTACCTGAAAGGGAGTTGTGGCAACGTGGGTGTTGGTCTCTTCTCCCAAGTAACTAGTGATAGGATGAGAGGAAATGGCCTCAAGTTGCGCCAGGGGAGATTTAGACTAGATATTAGGAGAAATTTCTTCACCAAGAGGGTGGTCAAGCATTGGAACAGGCTGCCCAGAGAGGTGGTGGAGTCACCGTCTCTGGAAGTGTTCAAAAAACATGTGGATGTGGCGCTTTAGGACATGGTTTAGGGGACACGGTGGCACTGGATTAATGGTTGGACTTGATGATCTTGAAGGTCCTTTCCAACCTTAGTGATTCTGTGATTGCCCAAGGTCACAAAAAAAATCTATGTCAGAGAAGTGCTGTGCTCTTCTGAGGTTTACAGCAGGAACCCTGTCCTTTGGGTTACACCTTAAGCTCCTCCTGCTTTGTCACTGAGCTCAACAGAAAAACATATGGACATATTACATTAAGCAAGGATTTGAGCCCTTTGCTGAACTTATAATGTAGGAATTTTTTTTTTCAACTTATACAATTACCTATGTCCAAATATTATAGCAAATAGAATATTTGTTTAAATTAATGTAAATTACTGAAATTTAGCTGTATTTTTGTATTATACTTTTGAGGAGAAGTAAAATCCTGCTGTGTTCCCATATAAGCCAGAAAGAGGAAAGATGATTCTGTCTTGATGCATATGACACAGGCTCTGCATATGCAAAGCAATGCATTATAAACCAAAAATGCTGTGTGAAAAACAGGATTTGTAGCCCTCAAAAGCCATAAGCTTTATTGAATTGATGATCTCTTTAAAGAAAAGGCTTCTTTCTTCAGCAAGGGAATTTGAATAGACTTACCAAGAGGCAGTGATTGTCTGTAATATGTAAGAAATGCTCCTAGGCAAGGCAGGGGAAAACAGAAATGCAAAGGACTGAATGGAGAGCAGTTTTTCAGATAGTAGAAGACCAGCTCACTAACAAAAAAATAACCTATTGTGAAACCATCCTATTAAGTTCAGGTGCTACCAGTTTTGCTGTAGAGTCAACACACTTCAAGAAGTCCTTTGTAGTGCTCGCTCTTCCAGGTCACTGTGATTGTATTTCGAAATAGCGTTTACAGTTTCTTGTCCTTTCTAGAAAATACCTTGTCTACCAATGGACCTTCCATCTTGTGTTCTATGATTATTTGAAAGTTTTTTATCTGCCTTGTAAAGCTACATTTTTAATTTCCTTTGGCTTTTGAGAGACACAATGATATAACTAGAGTAGTTTTTAAATTCCTTTTTAGATTAGGCTTAAGCATTGATTTATTACAATTTATGGTAGATGCCAAAAACTGTGATAAAACTAAATAAATGTTTTCTTCTTTAAAGTAAATATTATGTATCTATTGAACTAAGATAAAATTTCACGTACTACAGAGCTGACACAAGCTGGCTGCTAGCAAAAAGGAGAAGGTAGTGTCTCCTTCCACCTCCCATCCATTAGCCCTGGTGCTGGCTGCAACCTTTGCTAAGCTGATTTACCTCACAAGAATGGCAGAAAACCATCCCAACAAAAAGGAGTGGGTGGTTTTCTGCCATTTTGGAAAGTTAAAAATTGATTCTTCTAAGAGTCTAGCAAATGGCAGCAGGCAACAGGAAGGTGCAGCTGACAGTCAGAAAAGAGGAAGATGGGAGCAGTGACCTATGTCTTCCTAAACCCTATGAAACCTTTATTATGCCATTTATAAAATAAGAATATGAATCTGTAACAGTCCCGTAAAAGTAAACGCACAGAGAATTATCTGCTATCTCCAGATCAAAATACATTATCTCACTGACAATGTAAATGAAACATGATTGGCAGACCTCCCTCCTCATTTTCTCCCTGCAATATCAGTGCATCCCTTCTCAGCCTTTCTCATTCTAAAATAAAAATAATAAAGGCCAAAGCCTTCAAATGCAACTTTGTGGTTAATAACCTGAGAACTGGGTACTCTGTGAGGAAATGTGTTCCAAAAGTAGGCAGGCAAGATCAGGGAAAGGAAATGGTAATAGAGAATTTACACCAGAAAGGCAGGACATCCAGCTCCCCCTTTACCTGGCAGATTCAAGTACCATTTGACTACATCCCTGTTACTACATACTGCGGTATTCCACAAGGACTTCCCAGGTCCAAGTGCTCCAGCCACAGCCCAACACCATGCTTTGGTCATTTTTTTGTAGATGACCACAGGCACAAGTGCTAGAAAGCAGCTACAGGATGGTCAAGGCTGAGGCTTGACACATAGTTCACTTGATCCTGAGCTGAGACGTAGCTATGGATATGCAACCAAGTAGTAGGCTACTTACCTGTAAACAAACAAATAAACAAAAGAGTTCCCGGATGAATATTCCTGATTTCTAATTTGAACTTAAGGCTCTTGTAATTTTCACAGAGCACTCCTTTTCAGTGGTTCATTTCTGTCCTGTATTTCTTCAAGGTAGTACAATGTTTTCTCACTGGTATTTCACACCCGTTAACGTGAGCCAGCTCTCTGGATTGGGGGGTTTATTTCTGCTTAATTCAGAAAGTGACATCGCTCTTCATTTTTTCTCCAGCACAAAAAATGAAAGTAAAATCTTTTTCACTGAAAGCAATAGAAACAACCAACAGGTTAGAGGATCCAGAAATAACAATGAGAATGATAGGCCAAAGTCATTAAGTCAGTTACAGTAGTGGTTTATTTTTTAGTGCAAGCATGCATCTTTTATATGCTCCTCTGGACTGAAGAGCTGCATTTGGTAGCATTTCGAGCACGGTGCCCACTAGACACTCTTGTTAATTATACAGCCTGCATGGCGAGTGCAAGTGAAAGCTGATGGAAGTGAGACCAGTGGCTTGGCAGAGCTGCTGGGGAAACGCTGTCGCACACTCACCATTAATGCTTCACGTTCAGCTAATTACCCTGCAGGAACTAGCGTGTTTCCCTTCGCTGTTCAGTGTGTGCCAATGTGGGTACAGGAGAAGCAATTTCTAGTCCATCAGGGAATAGGTCTGACTGTGAAGCAGACTGTGAAATTGCATTTCACTCCTACACGGCCAGGTTGTACCAAGCCTTTAAGCAAAGAGGTGGTGCAGGGAGAGACTGTAAGCCCACAGAAAGGTCAGGCAACATAACAGCCACCAGTGCAGAGTGCAAGATTACTCTTTTCAGGTAACTTCCTTACCACTCCTGTTCCACAAAAGCCAAGAAAGCAACCAAGTTCAGTGACTCAGGATGTTTTTTTCCCATTACCAGTGCACTAGCCTGCATTTCTCTCAAGAGGAAAGCTGCAGCTGTCAGCTGTAATACCTGATGACAGATCAGTAATTCTGGGAAGGCATGCTTGCTCCTCGAAGCACAGCTCCTTGCGTGCAAAAAAGCAATACCTGTTTTCTGATTTGTGTGTTATGCTCCTTAAGAAAAGAGTGAGAGGGTCAGGAAGGAGCTCTCCAGGGAGAAGAACTCTCCTCCCTCCACTGTCTCCTGCCTGACTCTGTTACGCTCTTCTTTACTCTTTCTTTATCCTGCTCCCAAGGGGAGAAGGAAAAGCAGGGCTGATGAGAAAAAGGCTACAGAGACTGTTAGGAAGAGCAGGGAGCCAGGCTTTCCTGTGCAGAATGAGACATTTCGTAGGCATTTAGGGTGACTGGGCAGTTTGCTGTGACTCAGACACCAAGTTGACTTGAAATCAAATCTGGAAGCAAGAACCCACCTGGAAGAACACAGGAGGCAGTAGCAGGGTTGTGTATGAAAGGGTTTGCTGACTGATCACTTGGAATTTTCACTTTTTTAAAAAGGTTAGTGAGTCCCAATGATATATTAATAAAACCTGTTTCCTTGAATTTAAAAGACACTTTGAGAAAGTTTGTTTCAAGCTCTAGGCACATCTTCCTCAAAGTATTGGTCAAGTTAGGGTCCTGACTCATTTTACTACTGACCATACTGGAATGGCTATTAATTCATAGTCATTGGCAGTGACATTACTAGATGTATATGTTGAGGTATATGGGGTAATGTTTTCAGAAGTGCCTAAATCCCAGTAGTATTGCCGAGAGTGAGCACAGATTTACTAAGCCTTACTTATAATTCGTGCAATATAATGATTGTTACCAAACTCTGGACTTTATCCCATTGAGGGTCTGTGCGGCAGGAAAGTTGCTTTCTTGCAAGAAATGGGGACTAGCTTCCTATAATATGAGTACTGCATATCCTGTGAGATCTTAAGTCACTTAGACCCCTCCAAAAATTATTATCAAGGTACCATCTCTGTTAGAGGAGTTCATGGACAGGATAGGAGCACTCAATAGTTTGGTTTTGCATTGCTCACAGATTCTTTGCTGGTTAAATATGCTGATCCCTCGGATGGGCACAGTTTCTTTCAGCAGATGGAAAAAGATGGACTCTGTTTGGGAATTTTTTAATTTTTAAATATTCTCAGGTGATATATTTGGTTAGCAAACTCATGCCTTACCTGCAATTCTTATACTTGCTACCTTTGATTTCTAGGAGATCAAGTAAGTTTGGACCAAAAAGTTTGTATTGATTTTGTTTGGTACAGAGACAGGGAAAAGAAGTGCAGAGTATTCTGTGAGGTTTTGTGGCTCTAACATGCCAAAAATCAAGAAGCCACAATCTCATTAGGCAACCTGCTGTCAGGCTACTCCACATTAGTTGTGTAGCAGCCTGTCGAAATTAGGCATCCTGGAGCTTGACAGAATAATACTCTCTGACCTTTGCAGTGTGCTTACAGAACATCAATCTTGCATCTGATCAGCATGTCACAGCAACCTAAGGAAAATACAATTCACAGTGATGGACTTCAGAATTGATTTTACAGAAGTAGAGATAATTCATGCCTCCTGAGCCATCTGATGGCCACAGATAACCAGCCTAGGTGGAAAGTTTTTCCTTTGAAGGGTTATGAAAATACAGAAATCTCTTATCAGTCATCCTTCTGTTTTTTTTTTTTTCCCCCCTTAATCTTTGGTATATGCTCTCAAGAACAAGCGACAGTACATAGATAATTGTTTTGGCAGGTATGATACTATGTCCACATGAGAGACACTGTAGGACTACCATCTTTCAAGACATTTCTGATAAGCAGCAGGGGGACTTAAGGGTAAAAGGCCCAGTCCTTGCTCTTGTGGTTGAATAGGATTAATTTCTGAAGGCAGTGGTTTCTTGCATGAACAAAGATTTCAAGTAAATAAGAAATTTAAACCTACTAGAGGGAAAAAAAGACTTGTTGGGATTAAACTGTAATATTTTACTGGTCTCCTTGGCATATGTGTGGTGTGCCATCTGGAGCTTCGACTATGTTAAGCTACTGCGTCAACAGATCAGAATTCTATTTCTCTTCTTGATTGTTAAATATAATTTAAATTACTTCAATCCATTTTCAAAAGATAGCAATAGCTTTGGTACCTTTTCAATTTGACATTTAAAAAAAAAGTTACTTTAGCTTTCAGTCAGGTTCTAGAGATACTAAGGAAGGCAGAACTTGTAATTTTGTTTTTTGTTTTTTGTTTTGTATTTAGCAATGCAAGTGGAAAATAAATAAGAAAGGTATTGGCCAGAACTTGACTGCAGACCCTGGCACAAAACAATGGCAGAAGCAGAGTTTTTCTTTGCAAACACAGTTTTATTAAGGTCAAAAAAAAAAAAAAGTTAAGCAAAAGATGAAAATACCTGCTTATAAACAAAGACCAAGTGCTGATCTTAAGTCTTAATTCTTTGTTTTCTTCATTTGGGCTGAACTTTCCCTTCCTCTCTGAAAAAGCACAGAGCCCACAAAAGAGAAACACTTCAGAAAGCCACGTGAGTCCAGTGGTACTGCATAGCTTTAGTCCCAGCACTGAAGGCTTTGAAGATGATAAAAAAATGGTGATGTGTTCTGGGGGGTTCTTCTGTTAGGCAGAACCACTGGCCACTCTCCTCTGAAGTGCAGCACTAAAGAATGAAGAGACCAGCACTGGTTGCTCTCCAGAGGCTGCAGCATGTTTCATTTCCATGGATAACCATTGAAAAAAAGCCCGGCTACTGAGGTTTGCCATCAAGGGGGACTTCATTCACAGTTTCATCACCGATATTGGGGGAGATCTTTCCCTCAAAGTATTTTTGTAAAAGTGATAGGGATATAAGCAGTTGGAAATGAAAAAATAATTCTCTATCTATTTGCTTTTTCAGTGTGTCAAGACTTATTTTTGTGCGACACCTAGGGGGTGTTCTAGCGGTGGCGAACATCAGGGGCGGTGGTGAATATGGAGAGACCTGGCACAAAGGTAAATCAGTCCAAGTAAAGTAGCAAAACTGCAGGCTTACCAATGAAAATGACAACATCTTCTCTCGCTCCCTCTTCCATACTCACATCTCCTTTTGCCTTTTACCTATTCTGTAGAAAAGTACATTTTTTCCTTCCTGACATGTGAGATCTGTATGACATGCAGTGTTATCTGATGGTTTTCGATGGAATGTTTTAATTTTTGTAGGCTACTTAAAAATAGTTTTGCAAGAAAATTATTGTGGGTTTGTTTTTTTTTTAAGTAAAATCAAGTCTTTAGGCTTAAGGATTTGCAAATGCAGCTATTTATCTTGAAATGATTTTCCAAAAAATGTCTGTCAGTATTGCAGGAGACTGGTCTTGCTTTCATGTACTCCTTTAATTATTTGCAGGTGCAAATAATTCTAGATCTCCAAGACAACAGCACTGACTCTCCTGGTATCACACAGACAAAAAAAAAAAAAACACCCACAAAAAAAACCCCCAAACATTTGCAGAACCTTGCAGAAGGTGTGAACTTTTGAGTTCTGAATGTGACTCTTCCAGATTTTTTTTGCATAATTTATGAATAGACCCCTTTTTTAATACTTAGTGAATGTGATTGAAGTTCATATGAAAACAACCAGTTCCACAAGTGCAGCGACGTGCCATCCCCTCCACACTCTCTTAGGGGCATCCAATTTCTTGTAGTCAGGCATTTGACCTTTTGGGGTTTTTTAAGTTGGTATTTATGCTGCAGGGAAACCAAGTCATTCACTACAAAACCCTGTCAATATCTTTTCTCCTTTTCTTAGTACCTTTGATGTATTTCTCTCCATGTTTTTCCCATCCAATCCTTGTTTTAATCTTTTGATTGTCTTTGTCAACTTGCTTTGTTGTTGACAACTTTCTGCATCCTTTCACCAGAGGAAAACACTGGACAAAGTCCTACTCATCTATGTAACATACCCATCATTATTTCATGGTGATGCCGTGTTCACATCTCAAGAATCTGGTGGATAAGTTGCTGGAGATGTTGTCAGCAAGGCAAATGCACCGAAACAGCAGTGTTTACGATGCAGCGGTTTGCAATGGGAGTAATCCATAATAACTTTTTATCAAACAAAATGGTATTTCCATATCATTATGTGTTGGTTTTACCATTTCACCTGCAGTAACTTTTTATCTGAGTCATTTCCTCACAATTGAGTTAAATAGGTAATGGTTTCATAAATAGAAGCTATATATGCTTGCAGATACAGGATATTATTGCTAAAGATGAAGTATCCTTCATTAATTTTAATTTGACAATTTGTTTGTAATAGGTTTTAATAAAATTTCTCTTAATATGTTAATGCTTCTTTGGTCCACCTATTTCCTGCTTAATTTGACACAATTTTTTTTGCAGTTGCATAATAAGATATGTAGCTGTTCTTTGTTAATTCTAGAAGCAACTACAGAAGTCTGTTTCCTTAGGTTTAATTGTATAAATAGGATTCTGACCTTACACCAGACCAGAACTTTGAGCAAAGACTAAGATTTATTTCTCCTTTATTGCCACACAGTTGAAGATGTTTTTGTTGTCCCAGTACGTCTCTCTTCAATGGTCTTGTTAATATGAGAATGATGTGTATTTGTTAAAAAATTAAAAATTTACTGGTCCCAGTTCTAAAAGATCTGTATGACTAAATGTCAGAGTTACCTTACCAAACTTTTCCAGAATAGAAATGAAGTATCCAGTGTAAACTGGGTGTCTAGGATCACTGGACGGACAATGGAGATAAAGACACACCTCCAGATTATAGCTCATCTCACTTACTTTAGGGTAGAATTAATTGTCCTGGAGGTTCCTGGACCATAGTGGGAACCTTAGGCAATTAGCTTAGAATAAGTATCCAGCTTTTAAACAAAGTAGAAGGAAGTGGATTTCCACTTCTGCATTCACTGAGCTCCTCTTACTTGGCTGGACCACAGCCTTTGCTATAGGAATATGAGGATTTTCTTCCTAGTTCCCATTATCTTACTAGCATTTAATTGCCTGAAAGAACATACCAGGTCTTAAGGTAGAATAACCTTTGAAGAGAAGCCAGTTTCAATCTCTTGCCAAACAAGCATCTGAAGCAGTAAGATTATGAGATTTGGTCAACTGCAAGTTCTCTGAGTTGATATTCTTCTGTTCAAATAGTTGAAAGATTGTAGGGCAAAACCATCCTTTTCATTCTCTGTCCCACCCTGCATAATTTTTTGTTTTGAGAACTGGAAGTCTTACCAATGTCATCTGGACCTACATTTTTCAGTCATGATTTATTCCTCGTATATCTGATCATGTTTGGAATTTTGTTCAACAGGATGGCAGTATCTTAAGCATTTCCATATTTATAGTCAATTAATAAAATTTCAAACCAAGATGCAACTCTGAAGTCCCTTTTTGACCATACGTGTATATCATCTGACTTGAAAACAGTTAATGGAAAAAAAAGTAAATTACTAACCACATACTCTATGTCCAGGAAATTGGAAGTGCTTATTTTTTATAGCTTATTTTATAAGTTGAAGCTGTATTGCCTTAAGAAACTGTCACTGAGTTTAATGCTGTTAAAGTCCCATTAGATCAAACCTCAAGTGGATTGGTTGTGGTCATTTTGTATATATTTTGCAATATAAAGCTTTTAGCTTTAATTTTACTGGTTGGGAACTCAAGCAGGCACTCATTCCATGGTATAGGTATGTATTATTCAGAGTTTCTGAAAGCATTAGAGATATCGACAGAACTATCTTATACCCTTTCTGTGTTGAAAGAATCTTTCATTTTTGCTGTCTTTCTGATCTGCATCAGTTACTAAAATGTTCATGAAACTGGAATTGTTCCCAGGTATTTTTGCACACATGTTTTTCTGAAGAGATGGTATCAAATGGATTTTATGGCATCAACTGATTTGTTTTGTTTGTGTGCTAGGTGGTATCTTGGCCAACAAACAAAATTGCTTTGATGACTTTCAGTGTGCTGCCAAATACCTCATCAAGGAAGGCTACACATCCCCAAAGAAGTTGACTATTAATGGAGGCTCAAATGGGGGCCTCTTAGTTGGTAAGCATTGTTCATATATTTCCTGTGTTTGGTGCTGGGTTTATCAAAATAACAAGACAAAAACTGAGAGATCTGCTTTTCAAAAGTTGCCAGAATGTCAATGCATTAATATATACCAGGTGTTAAATATATACAATTGTACTTCATTTGCTGTTTGCGTAGGACATCAAGATTCCACAGCCTCTAGCAAAGGCTGCCTATTAAAAGCCATACTTAAAATTACTGTCTTCTATAGTAGAGCTAACCCACTGGTAGAATCACACAGTAAGTAAGAATGCTTTAAAAAGCATTTGAGTTTTGATTTCTCTTTAAGGATAACCATAAAAAAATAATTGCTGAATAACCAGAAATCTGTTAATGTAGCATCAGGAAACTTGGTGTGGTCTGTAGCATAAGCCAGAATCCCAGGTCCTGCAGTCCTTCATCAGAGTTTCTCGTTCACTCTTTCTGTAGTCTTACATTCTTGTTCTTAGAGGGCAAATGAGAACATGACAGTTCCACTTTTGAAACCTTTGTACAGGGACATGTAACAATTTGACTCTTACTTTCACTGTGTAGTTAAAACTTGACCACAAACAAAATCATGAATGCCTCTGGTGAGAAACGTAAAATACAAGTACAGCTACTTGAAAAAGTCATGAGCTTTTGAGGGACTGTGTAAATGTAGCACTTCGTTACAAATGCATCTCGATCACATATAATTCACTGCTGTGTTCTTCAATTCAAAGAAATTAATAGCCTCCTCTTAAACAGAAAAGCTTGTCACAAAAAGGTCTCATAGTCGAAGCAGTATTTAAAGAGCTACAAAATCTATTTCTCATTAAACCCCTGTATCTGAAAGTAGTAGAAGAAATAGGGAGGTGTTTTTGTTCAATTTTGAAACGAGAAGGAAACACAAATTAATAGTATTGGGGTTTGTTTGTATTTTTTTAAACAGCATGAAAGGCATGTGACAGTATGACAGAGTTGAGCTACTCATGTGAGAAGAAAGGAAAAGAATTCAAGTTCATAAACCACTGATTTATAGAAAATGAGCAGATTACTAGGCCCACTCTTCATTTGCTCTTCTTTTTATATTCCTCCCTCCTTATCTGCTGCTGAATACTGGCTCTATTGATTTTATTTTATTTTTCAGTGAAGTAGTATCCAGCATAAGAAACAAATCTTTGGTCTAAGCCATCTTGGCTGTTCCTGAATTCTTATTTTTAAAAAAGCAGTTTTAAACATAAATAACAAGTACGTGTAAAGCTATATTTTTGCTTTCTGCTTATATGCTTCTCAGTTATAGGTGGCAGGAGATGTTTGTGCATTGTAAATAAGAGCACCAATAGGAATGGATTAATATGGTAAAGGATTTAAAGGGTTTGCACACCACTGGGAGTCAGTTTTATGTGAAAGTAAATAAATATTTGGAAATGCAGTTAAACTTTCAACATGTAACATAGCTTCTGAAAATACTATTTTATGGTTATGTGGACTTCAGTTTCAGCCAGGATGAGATTCATCCTACCCAGCTGGAGTCATCAAAAACCCTGTATTTCTGGCTGAAGAAGTCAGCTGGGCTCCTTGTTTAGGTAAGGGTAAGCGAGTGACATCTGCAGAGTGTACCTCATTCCAGTAGGAGACAGGCGTTAGGAATGTAGACCTCCCTGCTCTGAAAAATCTGTTGCTAGAAACCTTCCCTTGCACTTGCAGATGGATTACAATCCAGCTGGATTTCCATGCTTTTGATGAGCCAGATAGGGATTTTCCTTGACTGGGTAGAATTAGGTGAATTTAGGAAATTCTTGTAAGTGCTTTTTCATCAAAGCAGAACTAAATTTTGCAATAGCTGTTCACGCAACGCTAGAGAGCATAACTCATACTTTAGGTGCAAGGACCCACTGCCAGCTTTTCTCAGTTCTCATTTATTAAAGAAAAAACTGACGAGAAGATTATTGTCACTCTTCCAAAATACGGTTTCCTTTTAGTCTGACTAACAGGAGGTGTCTCTGAGGAGCGCAGAGCCCTGAGCTCTTGCTTCATTCAACTGCAAAACAAGGCTTCCTTGTCCTGCAGTGTGATCCCAAAGCTGAGCAGAGCAGTGCAGCTGTGAGCTGAAAACCTCCTTCATGCAAACACAGTGGTTGACCTCTTGCTTTTGCTTAGGCAAACAGTTCTGAGGTTTTGAAATCTTGCTTTTGTACTGAATTTTAAAGCTCTAAGTATGTGTAAGGGAGATGCAAATATTCACGAATAAATTGTCATTCCAGGTTACAGTTTATTAGTGCATATAATTAAGTATTATGGCTAATTAAAGGGGTGCAGTGGGAATTGGATGAGTGTCTCCATAAGTGATTTCTTAGTGAAGTAATTATTTAGGGAACTAAGAGCAGCAATTTTTTGTAAAATCCTGAGCAGCACACCATGCTTCAAGAGACACTCTGCAATGAAGAGTACTAAAATTAACTGTTACGATAGCTGTTTTGGCTTTTTTTTCCTACCAGAATATAATTTATGCTCATAAAAGGGAATAACATGAAGGAGAGAGATCTGATCAAAACCTTCAGTTGAAAGGATAAAGAGCTTTTACATGTGTCATGGTTTAACCCCAGCCGGCAGCTAAGCACCACGCAGCGCTTGCTCACTCCTCCCCTCTCCCCGCAGTGGGATGGGGAACAGAGTAGGAAAAAAAGGTAGAACTTGTGGGTTGAAATAAAGACAGTTTAGTAGGACAGCAAGGGAAGATACAATAGTAATAGTAAAAACAACAACAAAATAAGTGATGCACAATAGAGTTGCTCACCACCCACTGACTGATGCCCAGCCAGTTCCCAAGCCGCAGTGCCCACGGCCAACTCTCCCCAAGTTTATATACTGAGCATGATGTCATATCGTATGGAATACCCCTTTGGCCAGTTTGGGTCAGCTGTCCTGGCTGTGCCTCCTCCCAGCTTCTTGATGGCAGGGCATGAGAAGCTGAAAAATCCTTGACTAGCGTAAGCACTGCTCAGCAACAACTAAAACATCAGTGTGTTATCAACATTGTTCTCATACTAAATCCAAAACACAGCACTATGCCAGCTACTAGGAGGAAAATTAACTCTGTCTCAGCTGAAACCAGGACAACGTGGCAGCTATTTAAGGCACTATGTGTACCATATGGAAATGGCTCAGAAAGGACCCAGGAGGAGTCAGCATAGTTACATACCAGAGCTAACCAGAAGTTAGCTAACATCGCTAACATGCTAACATCGCATCCTTCAGAAACTAGAGATCATGTTCAAATGAAGAAAATAGGGTAGAGCATAAACTCTGACAGGGACTGATGGACCACGGGAGACTGATGAGTGAATTGCTTACTATACAAAGATTAGCAGTAAAAGCTTTCTATGCACATCAGGTGCAGGAAGCTAGCCAGAGGTTCAGTGGGACTTACAGGTCAGTGAGGTGTAAAAGGAGCACTAAAGAAAGATAATGGCAGAGCAGAACAACTAAATGGTCTACTTGTATTGATGTTCCCTCCTGAGGAGCGTGGGGAGATCCCTGCAGCAGAGTCTCTCTTCATGGGGAATACTCTGCAGAGCTGACTCAAGCTGAAGCATCAGTAGAAGAGGTTTTGGAATAAATCAATCAAATGAAAAGCAGTGTGTTGCCAGGACCAGATGGTGCACATGCAAGATCCTAAGTGAACTCCAGTAGGAAATTGCAGGCTACTAAGCCTGAATATCTGAGGAACAGAAGGGGGCAAGTGTAATGCCAATTTTTAAATGGTTCATGGTGATCCACAAACTGCAGATGAGTAAATCTGACTTCTCTAATGGGCAAACCAATTGAAACCAATAAATAATAGCTGACATATAAAGAAGAATTTTGCAGGCTGAAGTTACATCTTTCAAATCTATGAGACCTACTTGAAGAAGGAGAGCTTGTAATCATCAGGGAGCTTGTAACAGTGATCTAGGTGAGGAGCTATTCTTGGATTTTCAAAAGCTGTTGACAAGGTCACTCACATAAGGCTGTGGAAGAAAGATCTTGCTGAGCTGGAAGGAAGGTTGTGTCATAGCAATATCCTGGTTAGAAGGGGACAAAGAATGGGAATAAACGATCCATTTTCACAACAGACAAAAACAAGAGGATACAAGAATTTGGGAAAGAGTATACCTAGGTGTGGATGCACAGTAATTAGCTCTGAATTAAGAAAGGGATTCTGGGATTCATTGTAGTAGTTATGTGAAAATCTCAGTGCTCTTATTTCTTAAAATTTAAAAAAAAGCAGAGGAATTTGTAAAATAACCAGGCAACAGATTTAAATCAAGCAACAGAAACTGGAATTGAAGAACTTACTGCTACAGCGTGATGAACACTAAATGAATGAACATTAAGAAAGGAAATAGATGTATTTATGGAGGATATGTGTTTTGATGGCTGTTTAACAGGACAACTGGAGAGAACTCCAACTCAGGGAAAACCTAAACAACTAGTTCAAAAGCTGATAATGTACAGGAAATATCTCCCAGTATTGGCTTAATGCCTTTTCCTAGAGCATCTGCCGGTTGCCACTCTTGTAAATTGAACACTGAGATAGATATGCCTACTGTCGTTATTTTTAAAATATATGAGGCCATCATTATTCTTAAAGAAATTGCCCCTTCCAGTATTAGGAAGATGGAAATCATAAAAAAAGTAAACACAACAGTAATTTGCTTTATTAAAATGAGGTTATTCCTCAGATTTTGTAGTAGTCTGTTTTTATCAAAACTCTTGTCTTATGAGTTTACATAGTAATTATGGGAGAAATCTTTCACCAGTAAATGGAGGGGGTTTGCTCCTTAATGCCTTTTTCTTTGTTCATACTAATATTAAAAGTCTAGACAGCGAATGCTTTAGGAAACTTCAATTCAGTAGTCCAAAAGCTCACTTATTTTAAAAGTGCATTTCTCCTTTAAACCCAGTTTGTTAGTTTGGAAGGCAGTTTTCAAAGAACAGCATGTTTGGTGCTTGAAGAACAGGGAAATAACTCTTAACCTCTTCTGCAAATGCCATCTTTGGGAGTTATAATTTTTATCCATGTGTGTGTTTGCTTTCAGTTTTGCTTAAAAGTCTGTTTGACTTCATATTCACTGGCAGTTTTCTCCCAGTGCAATTTGGTTTATAACAGATATTTTATACTCAAGGTTTTTGGCTTCAGATATTATACAGTAATCTATATTTCTTCTCACATTGATTTAATGTAACAGTTTTACTTCCCCCCCCCCTTAAAAAAAAAACAAATTTTGCACTTAAAAAGACAGCTTTTTGGAAGTTGGTCTTCCGTGAACTTTCACTGCTGAGCTTAATTCTTTAATGTATGAATACTAATAAAGTTGTTTTCCTGTCAAAGCTGCCTGTGCTAATCAGCGCCCTGACTTATTTGGTTGTGCTATTGCCCAAGTGGGAGTGATGGACATGCTCAAGTTCCACAAGTACACCATTGGCCATGCTTGGACCACCGACTATGGTTGCTCCGACCGTAAAGAGCAGTTTGAATGGCTGTGCAAGTAAGTGCCTTTAAATACTTCTGTGGTTGTTAAAATGCGTAGTCTTGCTCAACAGTTGCAGGTTGTCATGATCAATAACTATTCTAAGAATTATTTCATCCTTTCCCACACTGGATTTGGGGAGTTCAGCATTTCCTTACAAGTCAGTTTGCATGAAAGACTATCTTCTATTTTCAAGGACCTTGTTCTACTAGCAGCTTTAACAACTCGTAAGGTTTTCTTTCTGAATAATGACTCCTTTAGGCTGTCACAACAGAATATTCTCAAGTGAACCACTACCTAAATTGTATTTTTTATGATGGGGGAGAGACAATCAGCATTGTGAGTTGTATTATACAATGTGGATGGGATTTATTTGTAGGAATTGAATGGCAGTAGACCATAACAGGTTATTATTTCATTTCTTAACTTCTTGCTGAGAGGCCTGGAAAGATTATTTTTTTAAAAAAAGAAGAAAGAGAGAGACGAGAGAGGTAGCTGTGTGAAAACAGAAATGATCTGACGTTGGATATGGCTAATAATGAGTGCATTAGAATAAGTGCCATCATTTTAAAATATTTTTCTGGAACCTCATCTTCTGTTGTTGCATTTGCATTACTTTAATAATGAAGATTGACATTCCAGGAGAAGGCTTCAGACACACTAAGCAATTTGGATGGTCTGAAATTTAATAGAGTGTTTAGATATTACACCGAGATCTAACTTGATCTGAAGCATTTATTAAAAAAAAAAAAATCAATGTCAAGTCCAAATACTAGATCATCAGTTGGGCCTATTGTAATTAGATTGTTTCAAAACCTCCAGATGTCCAATTTAAGCTTTCAGTGGGAAACACGTTTTTGTAAATATAGTGCACAAAACAATTAACAAATGTTATAATTCATCTTTTATCAATAGATAACTTAGATCTTAGATAACAGACAAAAGATTAACTGTTACAAAAATGATCCAAATAATTTTAATGATTTTGGACACTGAAACTTGCCTGCACATCTGTGAATTCAGATATTGTCAAGCGGTTAAGCAGAAGCAAAGTTTTAAATTCATTCTGTGATTATGAGAAATGCATCTATAGGAAGGAGTCACTCTATACCTACTTACACACACAAGCTTACTTACAAAATCTCAATACATATTTTTAGAAACATCTTATATGGCAATACCTGAAATATTTCTTTGCCTCCTTTTCAACAGCTGGCAATTGCTTATCAGGTGTAGGAAGATATTTATGTAACATTGCTTAGATGTTGCCTTTACAGATACCCCAAAAATACATAAGACAAATAGAGTAGCATACAGTGACTATGATTGAACTTCTTTTCAAAGCAAATCATAGTCTTCAAATTCAGTTACATTGTTCCTTAGATGAAAATCAGGCAGCCAGGAATCTGTTAGGTTAGACATTCAAATATTGTCACTTGTTCTTAAAAATAATTTGGACTTACTTATTGGGTATTCCTCCAAGTCTGAAATTCATTAAAAAATAAAGCAAAATTTCCATCGGTATTTCCTGTCATGAAATAGGGGGAAAAATAGTATCCTACTCTTGATTTAAGGAATGTAACATTCTTCTTAGGTGTAGCTTTGTCTAAATGAAGTATGAAATGGTTAGATGGAATTCTTTGTGACTTACTATTACGTTTAATTTCTAATGCTAGAGAGTACTTTGTGTTGAGATGTGCAGATACACCTTTTATGTTACATTACAGTAGCTAAAAGATGTAAATTCTCCATCAAAGAAAACAAATTTTGAAAGTTAGATTATTCATTGCTCAAAAAATAAGAATCAATTTATCAAAAGCAGGAAAACTTACAGTTCTCCATTCAAAGTTTCCTGTATGGTGTTCCTTCAGAGTATGTGCCTGTTCAAAGGTGGCCTACATACTGGAGGGAGCAAATTTAATAATTGTACAGCACTTGTGGCTTACCATCAGAGGCTGTTTCCAAATTTGCATGGGAAGAAGCCATCCACATGCAGACCTGGACTACATACGTGTGCTGGGAGCTGGGAAAAAGTCTCCAGTTCCCTGTTTCCCAGCAGGATGGACCCAGCTATGGAACCGACAGCTTTTGCTGTAGTTTCCCTCTTGCCCGTTCCTGATATTTTTGGCATTTCTGTGAGATGTATGCATACGTCTCTCTGAAATTGAAGAGATGTACTTGCTTCACGTTTGAGAGCCAGACATCTGTGGCCACTAGCACGTATCAGTTGCCGGTAGTGCCATTCTGATTTATGCAACTGAGAACTATGCCACTCTGAAGGTTGCGGTATGAGAGGACCTTCTTGTGGGGTCTTGAGGAAAGAAATGCAAACGTTTGTGTGCTTTTCTCAGGTATTCCCCGCTTCACAATATCAAACTACCAGAAGAAGATGGCATCCAGTATCCCTCTACGCTGCTTCTCACAGCAGACCATGATGATCGCGTGGTCCCTCTACATTCACTGAAGTTTATCGCTACTCTGCAGTACATCGTGGGCCGAAGCCGTAAACAAACAAATCCACTTCTCATCCATGTTGACACCAAGGCTGGGCACGGAGCAGGAAAGCCAACCGCTAAAGTTATAGAAGAAGTGTCAGATATGTTTGCTTTTATAGCACGATGCCTAAATCTTGATTGGATTGAATAGGCAAAATGCTTATTACTGTCTCCTTTAGAAAACAAGGGCTTTAACACCATTTAAGACCAACCCGACTACTACTTGGTGTAGTACTTACATTTAAGAACTGCAGTTCAATATTTTATTGATACAACCTGTTTTGATCTCCTATGCTTCCCTCTTTTTGGCGTTTCTTTGAATTTCTTTTCTACTGCGTTACAAAGTACATTTTGAAAAGCATGTTCAAATAAATAGCTGAGCTACTGTCAGTGCTGTTGTGAACATTTAGATTCCAGAGTTTGTGCTAGTTGAGCTTATTTCCTGTAAACAATTTTAATGTATTTTGCACCTATAAACATACCCAGATTATCTGTAATTAAATGTAAGTACTGTCCACATACAAGAACTCTGAGCATACTTTATTTACATGGTAACTTATTTAAGAATGTAAATTGAAGGGGTTCAGTAATAACCATGAAATACTGAAGAGACAGTAACCCGGGTAATTAAGTCAAATATTATTAAAAAGCTTATATTACATGCTGTTCATACATGTGTTACAGTCTGTAATAATAATAATGTTGCTGAGTTGTTCTTTCTTTCCCAAGAGAGTTCAAAATGTCACCAGTTTTCTCTTCTGTCATTTATATCCACATGAAAGAGAAAATTGAGGCAGGAAAACTTGAAGAATTCTTAGATCCTCACCGTAATCTCAGTCAAGCTATACAGATACTCTTCAACAACCTCTCTGCTGTTAGCTCTTTAAATATTTCTGATGAGTAGACCAGACACTGGTTTAAAAACAAACAAACAAAAAGACAAAAAAGCCCCAAACAAAACAACAAAAAAACCAACCCAACCCAAAACCACAGCTTTGTCCAGATTGTTCAAGTTTGTTTTTTCCTGATGCCTTTAACAGAATGTTCTCTAACAAGCCAAAATCTGAACATACATATATAACCTAGTTCTGGCCGCAGAACAAGAGCTCGTAGTCAGACTCCCTAATGATTTGACACAGGAATGATATTTGAACTGCCATTTCGTATCTTTCCTATCTAGGCTGTAGAGCTATAAAGTAAACGTGAGTATTTGCCTACTAGCTCTCTAAACTCTGAGGCACTGCAGCATTAGGGTTTGATTTTGCAGAGCAAAAAGTATTCTACCAATTATTGTTAGTCTTGTTGCCTCTCTGGAAAACGCTGCTGCTTCTCAGTTTTGGATAAACTGATACATTCTTCTAGAATCATGCTCGTTATTATATTCATACTTGGACCCTAAGGGCTGTATTTTAACTCTGGGCTCAGGCGTTTCATCTCTAAACAAACAGTGTCTCAGCCCAGGAAGAGGAGGGAGTGGTATTTAGAAGGGGAGTAGGCTGCTGTAAACAGCAGCAAAATTAAAAACAAATTTGTACCAGATTCACCCTGTGTTTCTGTCATACTCCGGGGCTTCTGCAGATTGCCTCTGCAATCCAGGAAGGATCATCCCTCCCAGGCCCTTATTATGCATAATTTAATTTTAGGAGGAAAAAAAAGGATTTCTGCTTTCCTATGAAATACCACACCTGCAACCTGTGTGTGATCTGGGGTTTATTTGTGATCCATGGGCATTGCAGTTTTACTGGATACTTTACAGACTGGTACATTCTGATCACGGCATTGAATTAAACAGTCAGAATTGAGGAGTTGAGAGAGGGTTGGGTTGGGTTTTTTTCCCTGCAGGCTGTGAAAACAGAGTTCAGGTTCAGCACCCCCCTTTTCCCAGAGGTATGTGAACTGCTTTCTGTGATCATCTGGGGACTTTCAACAGCTTCCCTGCACGGCAGAAACAAAGCACAGAAGGCAGTGCCATCTCCGCTCGTAACACCTCACAGTTGCGGAGAGACAAGACCCGTAAGACCCCTGAGACAAGAGCTTTGCAGGATAGAGTGTGTGGAAAATATGGCCCGCAGGCATTTATGAAATGGAGCTGAATTGTGTCGGTGCATTGAATTGCAAAGGCTTGGGCGCAGTCCACCTCAAGCATCTCTTCGGGTCTTTGTTCCTAAAATGCTTTTCCTTGTTCTCCAGCTGCTCAAACCCAAAACTTCTGGCACAGGTTAAAAATCATTCATTTTCCTCCTGAAGCTTTCTGCTGAAGTTTCCTGAATGGCTCGCTGTCGGGGCAGATGAGCTGTAATGTGAGGAGTTTGGAAAGAAACGTTTCACTTCGAGTGGCAATCAATAGTAAGAAGTGTTAAGGAGTATCCCATGTAGAATGCTGGTACCTCTGTTGGGAAGGCATTTTGTTGCTGTAATAGGGTCTTAATGTCAACATTTTAACTGATCTTAATCAGGTGTGCCAAGTACAGCATTCAGGTGCCAAAAAAGTGATGTTGCAGAGCTGTCCTATTAGCTGAGTTGCTCCTTTTGGTGCAGAAAGGGTCATGCCTCCACCTGGAATCCATAATTAACTCTGAGTGAGCAATACTCTTGTAATATAGTGGGATTTAAACCTTCAGTGTTTGGATTAAATAGACCTGGAGCCAAACCATTCCT
>NW_010526924.1:113271-132524 GCF_000687285.1 Phaethon lepturus
CCTGCTGTATAAAACCTAATGAAAACTCTCTTAGTCTGGTTTCAAGGTTAACTTCTTTTCTCTACAGTGGAAATGTTATTTTATGGAGAGGCTGTGTATTTTGTGCCTTTTATTTCCCATGCGTAAAGCAACATTCACTAGCTGGGCAAGGTAACCTCCTTAGAACTATCTGCTTTTTCAAAATCATGTTTCTTAGAAAAATAGATGCCAATGTTTTGTGCCAAGATCAAAACCAGAAAAATCTTTAAAGTCCTGTAAGAGGCTTATGCTACATGAACCCCAGTCTGTTTTTAAGTGAAAATAAAGGAACTTTTTACATATTGCTCCTTCTGATACTCTTCACAACTAATTTAAAGATATCTTACTTGTCTTTGCTCCCATGAGAATACATTTGCATCAGAGTTGATTTCTATAGAAAAGATCAGAAGTATTTTTCTTCACATAAAGAAATACTTTAACTCCCTTGCATCTGAGTTAATTTACCTTTTGGTAGCTGAAAAAAATCCACAAAAAAAAGATACTGGCATTAGGTGCTGATAGGTGCTGCACCATCCTCAGCAATATAATCACCAAGATCTAAGGGTGGCAGAAGGGGAGCTGGCCTGTGGATATGTAAGAATGAAGGACGCTCAAGGCAGAGTTTGGAGACACCTGTTCCTGGCACCTAGGACTTCTCCTGTTTCACCAGGATTTTCTTGACTTGACTCTACTTTGCCATCTGTCTGTAGGAAGACAGAAACGTGAGCAGCTTTCAACCATCAATGGTGTCAGGTCATTGATTTATTTTTAGCCTGAGGTAGCCCCTCAGGATTGCCTAAAGATCTGCTTATAGACTCTTCCTGACAGCCTCTCTGGTGAAAGGGGTTTTCCAAGCCGAGTAGGATTTAGCGGGACAGGCCGAGGGAGGGACTTGGAAGCCAAGCTAATAAGCAACCACCCAATTTTCTGCCAAGCTCTGCTAGTTTGAAAATCTTTAGTAGACAGCTTTTGTGCAATTGCCTCTTTGTGCAGACCTCTCAGGATTTGGATGGTTCATGTTGTTTGAACAGCCAGGTTTGGCAACTTTGTTCATTTCTCCATATGTTCTTTTAATTACTTCTGCCTTACTATAATGCATGCCAGGAAAAGAAAAAGCATTCTTCTGGCTTTTTTTTTCCTTGGCCTTGCAGGAAAGGGAGGTGGGGGAGCTTTCCAGTTCTCAAGTCTCTGAAGATAAACAAGGTGTGTCCTCAAGATAACATTATTCCTGAATAGCCATTTCTGAATAAGCTCATGTCTTCAGTTTATTCATGGCAAATCCCAGTGACGGAGTCCCTCAGTAGAAGCTGGACTAGCTACTGGCATCTGCAGAAATGAACTGAAATTTGGAACTAGGAGAAGAACAGTCATTTGGCTATTTCCTCTAATTTTCCATAGGAAGATTAAGTGAAAATTCAACATTTAAAGCCAAAGCTGAGTGATAACATGTCAGTGAGAATCTCCGTTTTGTAGACATCCCTCTGCCTTGCTAGCAGGAGTAACAGAGGTGGGAACAAACTGCATGCTCATGCCTGTACATATAGCAGGGTAAGTTTAATGCTGAAAGTCTGAATGGCAAGAGTTGATTCGCAGTGGTTTTCACTAAAGGTTTCTACTTTCCGCAGCAGATGCAGCATGAGGGCTGGAGTCAATGGATGATGTCTCTGCAAATGTGACGTTTCTAGCCTGCTGCGTCCTGCTCAGAAGACTACAGTTTGTGCATGTGCACCACTTTCAACGCCTCTCAGGCCTTCTGTGAGCAAAAACGAAGGAGACGTTATTCTTGAACCCCTTAAAGTGGGGGGATGCATGCTATTTTAACTAACATGTATAGTAGGTAGGTATTTGATAGTGCTAAATTGAAGCATTAAATTATATATTTGTCTATAAGCTAAACAGGGCAGTATTAGGCCAAAAATAGTATCTACAGTTTTCATCTTGGCATCACTGTCAAAATACTGGGGAAATAATCAGAGGAAAAGCAATAGAAAGGGCTTGATTTTGTAATACGCATATTGATTTGACCCTTTCAGTACTTCAGGAGACTGGATGAACATTCACTGTGTGGGTTCCAAAATAAGCATTCCCTCAGACGTGGAAGGGGGTGGAATTTCCCGGTTTTAGGAAAGGATTGTATTACAAATGTGTGATTGCACACAGTGAAGCTACAGACCCGCTGTAGGTTGAGCTGCATGAAATAAATACCTTAATTCAGCAGGGGCACCTGGACTTACAGGTGTTAATTCCATATAGTTCTCAGTACCATCATTTTCATGCTGCTTTTCTTTCCCCACGAAGAGCTGTACTTAACCTCTGACATCTCCTCAGTGATGCCATCAAATATATTCTCTTCTCCTGCAGGACTTTGAAAGTGTCAGAAGACATGAGCAACAGTGAAAAAAATTAATGTTTGCTTTGCCACCTAGCAGTCATTTATTTATTATTTATACACCAGTTAATGCAATTTTTAAGAAGTTTGGATGATAATGCTTAGCTGGTAAAAAACTGCTTTCTGTGCTGCTTTAGGCTTTTAGGCCATTTCCTGGTGTGCAACAACAGCATGTCATTTTGACAGCAAATGACAAAGTGCTGTAACTTGGACTGTTGTTTCCTTCCTGAGGAAAAAAAAATTATAGAAGGTTCAGACATTTCACTATTCAGAATCCTTTGGAGCTTTAACAGCAGCAGATAAACAATGCTTAGTGTCTTCTAATTATTTCAAATGAAACAGTGTCATTTCTCAACAGAATATGATGTTTTCTGGTAGTGTTATGTTGCAGAGGAAGCTCTGCTGTAGTAGAAAAAGCTTTGAAATGCAGGTATGTGCAGGTATCTATTTCAGTAGCTTAGCCAAGCTGTTAAGGACTTCCAATTTCATGTATTTAGTGTTAATAATTAATGTTCTGCTACTGAAAGTGCTTTTCAGTTTTAGTTTAAAGCTTCTCAGTATGAAAAATGTGTTTTCATCATGAATGGCATAAAACTGTAGACCTAAGACCATTTGTAGGAACCCAAGCTTCAGCTGTTGTATGGTTTATCTTTCGTCTTGTGTTTCACTAGCTAGACACAGGTATTCGGAAAACTGCATTACTGTAAAAAAGTGAAATGAACGTTCATGATCGCTGCCCATAAATTGCAGAGCTTGGGAAGCCTCTATTGTCAACTGTACATAAACAAACCTCCAGCTGTATTTTGAAATTAAAGAGATTACTTTACCTGATTAGAGGTGCTCAGACCTCCTTGAGCTTCAAGGAAGTGCAGACCTGAATCTGCTCTGTGCAAGAGCACCCGTCACTCAAAACGCCTGAAAGCAAAAGTTCTCGAAATTCCCCTTATTCACAATGTGGTTGTCCTCCAGCAAAGCTTCGGCTGCCAAGGACAAACTAGAAAACATCCTCCTCTCACAGATGACAGCCACTCGCACAACAACCCAGTCATTAAACAGTTTGCCGCCGTGGGCCTGCTGCCCGTTCTTCCTGCCCGGTGGGGCCTTCAGGGCCTTTGCGCTTGCCAGAGGAAGTCGATTGAGGGGGAGGGCTATCAAAGTCACAAAATCGCTTCCAGCGAATGAATTAGAAAGCTTATCGAGACCGTTTCGTCAGCCTTCGTTATTTTCGATGCTTGTTCCCTTTGGTGAGAGTTGGGCAGCCTGTCCTGCCAGTCGGGGACAGCAACGCTGGGTCGGAGGAAGAACCACCCTGACGGTGGGACATCACCTGCAGAGGCGTTCTGGAAAACGCGCTTTCTGTTCGTCGGGCTTTAACACCGACGCGCGCTGATCTCTGCTTTGCTGACCTGATCGGGTGCAACGGAATATCCATCAGAGCATCAGCTGCAGAGGGGTGTTGTGGCCGCCTCAGTCCCTTGGGGTGCCTGTGGGGAGCGAGACGCCCATTGTAGCGGGACCTGTCAGAAACACGGGGAGCCATCACCAGCCAAAGACAGACATGTCATGTCTCTCGGCGGATGGCAGGTTAAGAACCGTGTGTCTTTGTTTTGAGATGCACAGGCCTAGGGAGCTCCTGCTTACGGAGCTGAAGGAAGAGCTGTTCCCCCCAGCTGCCAGAGGCTTCTTTTGAGGCGTGTTGGCTGTAGCTCATCCCAAGGCCCTACACCAGCCGTCAGGCTGATGCTTAGCGGTAGTCACCGAACCATGAAAGTTCTCTATTTGTCTGTTATTTTGGGAGCCGAGGATGACGTACCAGTGACTTGAGGAAGGATGCGACAGATTGAATTGGTTAACCACTCAGCCACCCTTTTGGCCACCTCCAAATGGCTGACAGGGATCTAAATGCCTGCAGTGGGGGAATCTTCCAATATTGGGCTGGTGCCCAGTGCCACCCCATCTCAGGCTCCCCTGAGGGTTGTAGGTTCCCTGTTTAGCAGCTCCCTTGTCCCACCTGTCAGCCGCAGAGCCTGTGCCAGCTGACGTGGTCACCATGGCTAAGTGCCGCTGGACAGCCCGGTTTCCTGTGTGGCAGCTGGCAGTGGCCTTGGCTGTGAGCTGAGGGAGCCGGCAGCGAGGGGGACACCAGCACAGACCATGCCCTCACCAATGGATGCAGTCCCACAGGGTTGGACCATGGTGGGCAGATCTGGGGGCTGGTAATGGGGCCCATCAACAGCCCCTGACACAGCAAGTAGTGTACCAGGTGCAGCATCCAGCCATGGGCTCCAGGCAGGAGCAAAATGAGATGGGGCCAGAGATAGTGCTGGAGAGAGGCCACAGTGCCCATCCAAGGGGTGCAGAAGACAGGTGACCCACAGTGCAGGCAGAGTAACAGGGGCTATGCAGCACTTGAGATGAACACTTGCAGGGTTAGTTTTAGAAATAAAACCAAGATTTCCCAGTCACTGGATAAATAGAGGCCCCTCCTTTCCAGGAGCAGACATCAGACCTTCTCCCAGGGAGAGAACAGGGTATTCAGGCACCCATGTAGATGGTGGTGTTGATGCCCTGGGTGCATGCCCAGTTCCTACCTCCTGTGACTTAGTGCTTAACCCGACAGCTACTCCGAATCCCATTTTGAGATCTAGGTTTGCTTTCCCCCTGCTCTTGTGGAGGTCTGGCAGACACTTTGCTAAATTTTGACATCCCTTTTGGAAAGCCTAGCTCCCAAAATTAGGTATTGATACACCCAACTTAACTGGCATTTAAATCCCACACCAGAGTTAGCCTGAGGCATCTCTACTTGGCTGTATAATCGGTGTGGGAGCTTTTAGTCAAGCCTCTGTCTGGGCTCAGTTTACTGAATTCAGATAACTCAGTACCTTCCCTGGGGCCAGGTACTAGCTGTTTGCTCTGGTGTAGTATTTTTGGGGGTGTGATTCAACAGGCATTTTCAGAGCGTGTTTAACAAACAATCTGCCAGGACAGAGCTCCCTGTGAGCCACGGCTTTCCCCTTTCCCTTTTCAAACATAGCAGCAGCCTCATGGCTGTGACCTTCCGCAGGGAGGGGAGTTTGGGGTTCAGTGACCCCGTAGCCCTCCCTGGCTGGGGGACGCCAAGCTGCTATGATGCACACCCCAGGCAGCGCATAACAGCAGTTCACCCTCCATAGGGCTGTCCTGGGCTCTGGCACCAGCATCCAAAACTGTTTCCCTGTTTTATCCCATGATGTAAATATAAAATATCAATATGGGCTAAGGCAAATGCCAGGGATCTCCCATTTCCTGATAAATACTAAACTACAGAGTTGGGGTCACTCTTTTTCTTTTTTTTTTTTTTTAATCCTTCTGGGTCCTGAAATCCTTCACTTGTCTCAGACCAGAGGCAACTGCTTCTTTGAACAACAGGGAAGAAGGGGGGATCTGCTCGGGCTTCGCACACGCACGCAGGCGAGTGCTCAGCCAGGCACCTCAAGGTTGTGCCCTGCTGCTCCTGACTTGGGCTTGTCTTTAGCAAATGTGGCCCACTGTGAAAAGTTTTGTACCTCTTTAAATAAATAAATCCCTCTTCCTCAAGACAGCTTCCAGCATTGCAGACATCTGGTCAGACTCAAACAGCTGGTGATAAATCATTCTGGAAAAAAAAATTATTTCTTTTCTTCTTCTCCATTGTCCCCAAATGTGATATTCTTCCAGCTGACACCAGCCCCAAGGCAGAAGACTGGCATTAATCATTTTTGCCTGGCTGCCGTGGTAAAATTCAGAGGGTTTCACAGGGCCGGGAGCACACAGCCCCACACGAGCACAATGCATGCACCCCCTGCAGCAGGCAAGCCCAGGGAAACCGCGCTGGCAAACCTCTGTACAGGTGAAAACACTGCGCAAGGTGGAAGCTCTGGGAGGCTCATGCCTGCGTCCGCAACGCAGAGCCCAAGGAGGACTCCTGGGAGAAGGGCTGCCGGTGCCGCGGCCCCGTCTGCCAAGGCTGGAAGGACAGCTGCTACCGCCCGTGTATTTAATACCTCTGTACTCATCCCGACTAATACACTGACTCGAAGCAAGGCTGTGCTGTCTGTACGTGTGCCAGAGCAATGCCGAGGCTTGACATGGATCTTGGCTGCAGAGGAAAATGGGCTTACGTGGGAACTCGGGAAATATATTTGGAGCATGAGATCTCTAGGACCACCTGCCTTGCCTCAGCAGAGGGCCTGAATGCTGTCAAATTACAGAGGCGACCTTTCTCTTCCTTTAAGTATAAACATCTCTTGCACTCAAAGCTATTTTTTTTCCAATTTTTTTAGCATACTCCTCTCATTTGTAGGTTTTTTCCACTATTCAGGATGAGAACAGATGCCTTGGTAAGGTAATCACTCTTATGTTCAAGACCTAGAAGGCTGTGCAAGCCTTTTGGGAGAGCATGTTATCCTTAAGGCCAGCACAAATTTTATTGCAAATGTCCGTTTAGCCTAGAAGCCAGCTTCCCAGGAGTCTTCCTCTTTACAACCAAAACGTGGAGCTGATGTCCTTGGCTTGCTAACCCGAGACCCACACGGACCTACAGATAACTGAAGGGAGACACAGCAGGCAAGGAGACCCCTTGAACCAGCAATGGCAGCCAAGGCAAGGGAGCTGGGGAGCCCTAACCTCTCCAGGACTTACCAAAATCCTACCACTGGCTCGTTTGTTTGAACTGTCCTGATGTGCTGTAAAGCACGAGGCTGGCAGGAGAAAAGGCACGCAGGAGCCTAACCCTGCCCACGAATAAGCAAGCCTGACATTCAGCACAGAGGAGAAGTCCAGCTCAGGTCAGGGCTTGGGTGCCACGGAGACCTCTGGCCTTTCTGGCCTGCATGAGAGACATTTCTGGAGAGAAGCAATGAACTTCTGAATTGCAGTTTCAGACTTAAACACCTAAAGCCTACTGGACATAGATCCTCCTGTTGACTCTAAGCCTGTATCTTACAGCAGCAGCTTTACCCTCACTCTCCCATTCCATTCTCTCTACACTGTATTACGTGTTACAGGAATATCTTATTTTCTTTACCTGCTTTGAGCTCCACAAGGTGCTCTCATCTTTCCTGATCACACTACGCCTGCTCATTTTTCATTCTTTGACTTTCTTGCTGTTTTAACTCCTTGAATTACCTGGAGCTTCAGCATACAGGAATCACTATAAAGCTTATGGCAAAAACAAGCAAGCTGCAGGCTCACGCACAGACACATGCAGAGAGAGACCTTTCCTTGGGGCTTTGCTTAATTTTCTCTCTGCTTTGTTCCAGATTACTTACTAGAAATTCAGAAATCCCTCGAGCCAGTTTCTGAAGACTAGCTGTTCTCCTTGGCTGACATATGGTTCCCACATACATGGCCCTCCAAAGGTCTATGCTTCACTCAAATCTTATCTCTGGGCTGCAACAGGGAGTTGAGACATTGTGCTTATTTTCCACGGACGACTGAATCTCACCCATCAGGAACGTTTGGTACCAGCGTTACAATTCCCGTTCTGCCCTCTGGTTTTAGTCCCTACTTTCACTGTGCTTTCACCATCTGCTGCTAACTCCAGCTGTCAGGCTTTTAAAGAAACACTTTTTGAATATTAGTTGTGGCTCTGACAAACCTTCTCTCCAGGTGCTTCTACAAGAATTGGATAACCCTGGTTAACAGACAACACTACCCGACACCCAAGACGTACCGCTGCTCTGAACTTCTCCCTGGTCTGTTTAATTAGCTCCTCTAGCTGGAACTAGCTGTGGTTTAGCTTCTGTTGTCTTCTCCTTTCCTTCGTTATTTCACCAGGGCAAGCTGTCCCTACAGACTGCTGCCACCTCTTCCTTCATCTTGTTTGATCATCCTTTCATCTTGGCATCTTGTTGCCAACAAAAGCACTTTAAGTTTTGCTTTCCATGCTGGAAGATGGGCAGCTCGCAGAGCTTTTCAGTCCTGATGGTGGTTTTGCCTCTACAGCAGCCACTTGTCCCAGTAATTATCTGGGTCATAGCCCCCCCCAAGACAATGTGGTCTTCTTCTGCAAACTCTGTGCCATTTTCATTACCACATCTTTCGTGGAGACACAAATAATATGTCTGGCACTACATTTCCGTATTCTCATTTCAGGTAAACACAGCCAGCAAGGTCTAAATCAAACAAAATCCAACAGAATGGAGAAGTTTGAGGATCCCTCAGAGTGAACCACCATCCCCTCACCCCAAGGTTTTCAGTACTGGAAGGTGAAAACTGACTGGCAGCAGAAGGCAGCCCTCATCCAAAACACAACAATTGGTGCGAATCTTCCCGCTTCGGCAATGAACTTTCAGATCAGACCCAAAAATAGCAGGGAAGTTTTCATACTAACATAATTTTGAAGTTGCAGCACAAATGGCACAAAGGGACCCTCAAATACCTTTTGAGATATTTCAGTATAACTTACCAGGACAGTTCTGCCACTGCTAATTTTGTGCCTATATTTAACCAAGTCTTTCAACGATCCTGGGAACTGCAGGTCATTAATTATCTTGGCCAACCTCTGACAGGGCGGGCAAGAGCGTGCCGGAGGAGGGTCTGCGCCATGCGGAGGAGGCCAGGGAGCTGTGACCTGTCCCCAGGATGCTCCCAGGCTGGCCCCATGACAGCAGCTCATCCTGGGGAGTCCTGCAGGCTTTCCTAAAATAGCGTCTCCCTCTCAGCCCTGCCCCTGGGGGAGGCTCAGCATTAGAAAAGTGGCAGCTTGACACCCTGCTGTGTCTCCTCACTTCAAGCCCTGGGAAGTCTATCAATGTCATCTATCTGGACTTCCGTAAGGCCTTTGACACGGTCCCCCACAACATCCTTCTCTCTACATTGGACAGATAGTGATTTGATAGGTAGACTATTTGATGGATGAAGAATTGGTTGGATGGTCGCACCCAGTGGGTAGTGGTCAACACTTCAAGGTCCAGATGGAGTCTGGTGACAAGTGGTGTCCCTCAGGGACCCATATTGGCACCAGTACTCTTAAAGAACTTCATCAATGACACAGACAGTGGGATCAAGTGCACCCTCAGCAAGTTTGCAGATGACACCAAGCTGAGTGGTGTAGTTGACACACCTGAGGGACAGGATGCCATCCAGAGGGACCTGGACAAGCTCAAGGAATGGGCCCATGTGAACCTCATGAGGTTCCACAAGGCCAAGTGCAGGGTCCTGCACCTGAGTCAGGGCAACCCCTGGTATCAGTACAGGCTGGGGGATGAGAGGATTGAGAGTAGCCCTGCTGAGAAGGACTTGGGGGCACTGGTGGATGAAAAGCTGTTTGTGAGCCAGCAATGTGCTCTCACAGCCTAGAAGGCCATTGTGAGCCAGCAATGTGCTCTCACAGCCTAGAAGGCCAGCTGTATCCTAGGCTGCATCAAAAGTGCAAAGGAGCTTATGAAAAAGATGGGGACAGACATTTTAGCAGGGCCTGTCACAATAAGACAAGGGGTAACAGTTTTAAACTAAAAGAGGGTAGATTTAGGCTAGATATAAGGAAGAAATTTTTCACAACGAGGGTGGTGTTGTGTTGCACATGTTGCCCAGAGAGGTGGCAGCTGCCCCGTCCCTGGAAACATTCCAGGTCAGGTAGGATGGGGCTCTGAGCAACCTGATCTAGTTGAAGATGTCCCTGCTCACTGCAAGGGGGTTGGACCTTTAAGGTCCCTTCCAACCCACACTATTCAATGATTCTGTGATTCTAAGTCCTAACCTAACCTATGCACTATCCAGTAAAAGCATGTCCACAAATACATTTAGAATCAAACAAACGAACGAACGAATGAACAGCCCCAAAACGTCTAAAACCCAGCACTGATAAGGAAGAGGAGAGCCATTGAAAATAGCAAGCCTCCTCTGAAATTTGGCATTGAACTGTGTTGCTTCTACATTGAAAAGATGGAGCAAAATTAGGAAAGCACATATGAAAACCAGTCAGTCAGATGCCTGTTAGGAGATACTGAAAAAATAGGATTTTTTTCATTCAGAGAAAAGTGAAACGGGAGGGCATGAAAGATATATTGACAACAAACACTGTAGAGATGGTAAATTGGATACTGAAATCTGTGCTTTCTCTAGAAACAAAAAGACACTAGAAGAAAATAAAGAGGCAGAGATTTTACAAAAGTGAAGGGGAAGAGTTTCACACAACACATGATTAATCTGCAGCACTGCCCACCACAGGATGTTCATTGGGGTTGAATGCTTAGCAGAATTTGGAAAAAAAAAAAAGGCATATTACATACTAGTGAAAACATGCAATCTTCTGTGATACCTGAAGCTTAGGGAAAAAAATCTGTAGAATTTGTAGAAGAAAGCACAGAAGGTAGATGACAGTGCACCGTGTCCATGGAGGTAACTCTTGCCACAAAAGTGTGGACAATCCCCTCTGAACTGGAGCCGATCAGTTTTACATAAAATTTACTGTTGAAATAGGAAAAAAAAAAAAGCATGAGCATTCTCAAGTCTCCATGGTACATCCTGAGGATTATTCAGCATAGAGAGGTGGTGAGGAAAAAGTGAGGAAGAGGTTGTGGAAAGGCAACCCTTTGCTTCATTCTTAAAACCCCTTTCAGCCCTTGCAATCTCTGCTGGATGAAAGACCCGTGGCAGAGCCATTTAACATTTAAAAAGGAATAAGATTATAAGGAATAAGCTCAAATTTTCTTTGAATGTGATGCCCCACTACTGATGAGATTTTTCAACCAAAGGAATGCACTTCTATGCTCAGTCCTTGTGTTTCTTCATCCCGTGATGACCTAAGGTAGCTTTGCCGGCCTGTGGGAAGGTTAAGCAGCACAATGTTTTGAAAGAGAGAAACAGGTAAAATGCTCAGAGATGGTTTTATGCAAAGGGCCACGTACATACCTGTGCATTACTGCTGTCTTACCACTTGGATTCATGCAAGGGTCTATCAAGGAGTTTCCTGAGCTCTTTGCTTTCTGAATAAGACAGAACTAAGCTTTTGATGCCAGGTCTTATTACTAGAAATGCCTTTAAACACCTACACACCTTTTGCTCTACTTGCACTTAATTATGAGCTCATTTGAAAACTGACAATTAACCTGATTTCCTTTCATTCTTTTTCCTCCTCTCTTCTAACTTAACTGACTGTGCTGTAGATGCTAACATTGATGCCAATGCAGTCTTGCTCTCTCCCATTTTCCATCCCTGCTACTTGTGCAAAACATGGTTTTCAGTTTCCTGGCCAGACTCAGAAATGATGGGTTCAATGTCTTCTTTTTTTTTTCCCCTCTCACTGAAATGCATGTCCCCAAATTCATTTTTAATTGAAGAAAATGTGTCAATTTTCCAGAGGGGAAAAAAAAATTAAGCATATCTATCCCAAGAGAGAAGCAATTTGAAAACGACTTTGCCAACTTTTTGTGAGACTCTTTTCCAACAATTCACTGAGTTTGTCATGAATACATCCTTGTGTGGTCCTAAAGTATGGGGTCCTGTTTGTTCCTATTGTTGCCTTTCACAGTCCTTCACGCACTAAACAATCCTATATTACCATGAGACTTCCAAGATTTTTCTAATGCATTTGCAAGCTTGTGAGACATTTTTTGGTATGTTTCCACCTTTACTTTTGTAAAGCTTTCTCAAAGAACAGGTCTGCTTCTGGTCCTCTGGTTTTTCCTACCAGTTTGCTGCTAAAAAATATCAGCTTTCTACAGGAGCTAGTGAACAGTATCATTAATCAGTGTCACCCACCAAATTCTCGCCAGTATCTCAGATTAGCACCTGGGGGAATATTTCTCAGCCTCCATTCATAATCAGTGACCTCTTGTTTATTATTTTTACTGCAGCAACAGTTTTGCTGGATCAAGAGACTTCCTCATGTGTCCTCTGATGAATTTGCAGCAGTTAAATTTTAGTCTTCCCAAATTCATATTTGGCTGTTTCTCCCCTGTTGTAAGTCTCCCCTTCAAATGTTTCTGCCCAGTGGATGAAAACTGGCTTTGACACCTCTCCAGCTACTTTGTGCAGTGGGTCTGCATCACAGGAGCAGCAGGCTTTCTTCTTTTCTCCCTTCTGCACGCTTTGGTTTCCCTTTCCCTTACACAGTCTCCGACAGAGGCAGCAGGTAAAACTCCGGTCTTCAAGGAGGAGTCTGAAACGGTAGTGAGAAATGGTGGGTTTCAGCCTCCTTCATCATTTTCATTCTTCAGAAAACAAACCCTGACTCACAGCTACGCAGCGGCAGCAGCACAGGAGCCACAGCCTCCCCCGGCTCTGCGGTCCCACCACAGCGGCCGAGCCCTCCCATGCTTAGGCATTGTGTCCAGCCCTGGGTACGTCACCTCCCACGGGTGACACTTGCTACCAGTGGCCACCCAACCTCATCAAGGAAGGGCCACCTTTCCTATCAGAAAGTGCGGTGCGGCTGCGGGTGCCATGGACGTGCGGGGAAAGGGCAGGAATAATTCCAACAGTAAAATGGGCAATGGGATGCTGTTACCACCACACTGCATTTCTCAGTAACGTTACTGGAAGCCATGTGTGCACAGCGATCATTTTAAAGAGGCTCAGGACAAAGCCTTTGGGACCCTCCTGGAAGATTTTTCTTAAGCCTTTCAGACAATTCAGTTTATACCCTCCCATTCTTGCCCACTTACCATAGTGCTACAATGAATCTCATAGACACATTTTCAGAGGGAAATGGAAAATATCTTTTACTTTTGCCAGCAGCAAAAAAAGTGTTAAGATTAACTGCTGTTGTCAGCTCTGTTAACAATGTCTTTTGTAGACTTGTCCAATCTTTGTTAGTGTTATTTTCATGCGTAGCGAAGTATTAGCTATTGTCTCTGTCATAAACAAAAAATTCCATTTCTTTAGCAATGCACTAAAACCTGAAAAAGAAAAATTGTCCTTCATAATTCCTGACAGGATTCCACTATACTCAAAGGGAAAAGTGATCTTATATTTTACGTACCCAAAAAATGATGTTTTAAAGGCTGTGATGCCTCTGTTACACAAAGAATATTTTTCCACATCAGTGCAGTTTCTCTTAGACGCCACATCCATTACTGCCCTCCAAGTCTTTCTTTCATGTAATATGGGAGTGCGTTCTGTGGAAGACACACAACGAGTTTCATATCACATCAGAATTAATCAAAATATTACAAAGAATATACAAATTTTTTTCCTCAAAATCTTTAAACCTAATAAATTCTCAACAGAAGCCTGTGGTTTATAATAAACAGATAATTCTTAATGTCTGAATAAATTACACAATACTGTTTCAGCATATAATTTTGCACCTCTGGAGTATTACAGCAAGGAGAGCTGGAGGACTCCATGACAGTTGAAGATGAAAAGACAAAATCCTTCCCTAATATAAATTCTCCTAACTTCATCAAATTCAAGCTACAATGATTTACGCTCCTCCAGAATGTTTTCAGCACTGTTCCTTTCATAAATAGAAGGGTGAAAGTGGCAATAAGAAAAGTTAGAATTATGGATAAATAAAACAGAGAACGGAGACTGCATGAAATCTGCTAGGGACCCCTGTTCAAATGTAATTCAGCTAGAAAGTGCATGTGCTTTATAGCTCTATGTCATATGGGAAAAATAAAGACACATTTTTAAAAGATCTTTAGAAAAGTAATGTATTATGTTCGGCACCAGCCCTGTGTCAGATGAGCTCATCTGTGATTGCTAGGAAATACCAGTTCAATGGTGTGTCATTAGGGGACAGTCCAGTTGCCCACACATGGGTATCTAGTGTCATTTGAGATGCTCTCGGGCATCCCCTCAGCCTCCACATGCTCATCCAAAGGGTGCAGATTTCTCAGGCCTTGAGTGGTATGTGCCAGCCCTGCTCAGACACCCGCAAGCATCTCAAATTGAACAGCCTTCTCACATCTTGGTACCTGAAACCTGCCCCTGGCAGGGAGCCAGCTCTAGATTAAGACATCTAAATTTAGATGCCTACACGTAAGCCACCTTAGGTGCTTGGGAGTGTCTGAGGGTCCACACAGGGCTGGTGGGTAGGACCCAGGCTCTGTGCGAGACCCACAGCCCACTGGAGAGGCAGCTGGAGCCAGCCAAGATACCCCTGGGCATCTCAGATGGCCATAGGTGCTCACATTTGGGCACTCGGATGCAGCCCTAGGTCTCCACTGACCATAATAAGAGCCTGACCTCAGCTCATATAAGCGTGCTACATGTGCGCCCACAACATGGACCATAAGGCTGAAAGACTTCTGCAAGAAAAGCCTTGAGTTGCCCGGGTATTAGCTGCCCCAAGAAAAGCTTAGCTATTTTTACCTCCTTTGCCAGAGCAGGGTTTGAAAGCAGATGCCCAGTCACACCTCTGCCACCCAATATCCCTGTTCTGAGGAGATTACTCATAACTTTACAATCCAAGTGTTTAAATATATTTCATTACTACCCTGATGCCACAAATATAGAATTTATACTCTACTTACTCCCTTGGCTTCAAAAATTGAAACTGTCCAGCAACTACAAATATAAATATAGTCTTTATCAGACAGCATCTTGTTATTTTCAAATGGTTTTTGTCCTGAGATGACAACAGATTAAACTTAGATACCGAGTTAACTCTTTTCGAGGGTAAGGGCTTGGCGGCTGAAGCTTTGTAGTGCAAAGCTTTGGGGTTACCAAAGTGAGTATGGAATTCAGGGTGGTTTTGGAGCTACTTCAAAGACGGGCAGCTTAGTTCGTCCGTTCAGATGCTGACTCTATGCTGCTGGAGTTTATTTCATATGCCCATTTTTCAGTAGAAACCTACAAGCCAGACACTCAATACTTTGCGTGTAAAACCCATCTGGGACATGCTACCAGAGCACACACCCACCACACCCCAGGTGTAACATGGGTGAAGGCAGTGCCTTCATTCCAGGTACGCCCTGAGAAGGGCTGGGGAGGTGTCCCTGCCCCACTGACTGATACCAGAGTAAGCAATAGACTAAAACGTCTTGGTCACTCGCTCACCAGTCCAATAACAGTCTTGGCTTCAAGTGGAGAAAGGGTGTGCCACACCTCTTCTTCCTACAGGCTGCCCCAAAGTCCATGAGTGAAGGCAGGATTGCATTCATGTCCAGCCATATCTCACAAGGGCAGGTGAGCAAGGGCCAGTGTGTGAGAAGAGGACCGATGCCACCTCCTCACTTGGCTGTGAGGCAAATGCCCCTGTTGTGAGAAGGGGCAAGCTTACCACAACCTCATGGCAAGGGAACCCAGCCACAGTCAGATGCCTACGTGGAGCCCTAAATCCACCTAGGTCTCAGGGAAGAACGTGGCATTTCTGTTAGCATGTCTCAGACAGCTCCGGCAGCTTCCCAGGCAGCGTGCCAGGCTTCACTGGTGACTTTCCCTGGTGTCTGTACAGAGAGTGGGGACCCACAGAGTCAATTCCAGTCCCAGAAGGTGCTAAAAAGTCATGAGCCTCAGTGGTTTGCTGTTTAGAATTGCTGCCCTATATAGTCATTCTTCCACTGGTATATGCGACAGTGATCTAAAAGGCTTTTTTGTCTATTTTTTAAGGGATTATTTCACAGAGGAATGATGGGTCTATTTAACAAACAGTGCAAAGAGCATCTGGTCTATACAGAAGAAAACAACAAGCTAATTATAAACAATTCTGTCTATACCTCCTATTCCCTATTTTTTAATTCCTTCTCTGATTTAATTTCATTTTAGTATTGTTTCAGTGAAATGAGATCTTTTGCTTTAAGACTTCATCTGCTCTTGCTTGTCATAATTTAGAAGCTAATAATCCTCTTCATGACATCACACACACTCACGGAAACCCATTAAGCCAAGGACAAAGTATGACAGTCTCAGGCGTGAGGAAGAACAACAGAAGAGAGACAGCAACAGATGGAGATTAACTGCTAAAGACAAAGAATTATATATTGTCCTCTTCCACAAGAAAACTCCGGGAGGAAGGAAAACAGCCCAGCAGTGCTGTCTGTACCCCGAGGATGCTTTCTAAAATCCCTCAGCCATCGTTAGCAGCAATGGAATTGATCAGACCAAAGCTTCCCTTCTTCGCAAAGGAAACGTAGCGAGCTAACAAACGGCAGCTAAAACGCGGTGTTAAACACAGCCTAGCACTTAGTGTAACCAACTCATGGTTAGCCCTAGGTTGCTTTTAGTACTAAGTAAAAGCATGGCTTTACTCCAAACCATAGTGCTATCGGTTTTCCCATGCTGTTTAAAATTATGTGCAGTATTTTTTCATCAATTGTATTTTCTTTGATCATTTCTAAAGGATAGATAGTGCCTAGAGCTGAGCTGGGTAGGAGAGATAAAGTTGATTGGGATGTCTTGACAGCTCCCCCGACCTATTCAGTCTCCCGTTTAATGCGGTTTTGGCCAAAGGAGTCCCATGTTCACTGAAAAACCTAATGCTGTTAATAACATTGCAGTGTACTACAGCTGAGTGATGGAAATGTGTTCAGAGACCACGGTGGTCACAAATACAGCTTTTACCCAGACAGGGGGTTCCCCTTGAGTGCTCTCAGCTGGGAGAGACAAGGAGGAAGGAGGGGTGGGAGAGTGCAACACCAGGCTCAAATGTAAAGGGAAAAAAAACCCAGCACATCTGTCTTTTCACTGTAGGTTTCTGTTTCCAAATTGCAGATCAGGAACCGCTTATCGTCGGCCAAAAAAAAAGGTCTGGTTTTGGGGGTTTTTTTTAAAGTTTAAAACAACTTTTTAGAACATAAGAGCGGAAAGATTCTTTAAGGTGGTGCCTTGTCTCCAGCAGTGACTGCAAGCAGGTGTACACCGAGGAGAGAGTACAAGAGCATGGCAAACATGCATTGTCCTGCTACCAACTGCATTTGCAGCACCCCGTAATTCTCAGCAAAGCTCTTTTCCACGAGCTTGTCCTGTGCCCTTTGAGTCCATGCAAACTCGGAGCATCCGTGATGTTCACAGTTCACAGTCCAAGGACACTCTGAGGGTGGAATAACCTCCTGTGCTGTCAGCTGAACCTGCCTCCTATTACCTTCGTCTGAGAGTGCCCCATTCCTCCACCAGAACGAGTGTGCTGCTGATCCCCTCTTTCAATGCCTTTCATGATTTCACAAGCTTCTGCGAAGGCCCCCCTGCCATTTAGTTGTCTCTTTTTCAGACTGTTTTGTTCCGTCTCTCATTGTTCCTCATACAGAAGCAGTTTCATACTTTTGATCATCCTTGTTGGCCTTTTCTGAGGCTTTTTCAGCCTTTCTACACCTTTTTGAGAAAGAAAGACCAGAACTGCATGCACAATTGAAGAGATGAGGAAATCATGGGCTTACATAGCGGCATGATGATGATGTCCAGTTTTGTGTCTCTTTCCTGGCAAATGTTAATACTGGCTTTGCCTCAGACTGCAGAGCAAGCATGAATAGTTTTCATGGAGCTATCTATCATAATCCAGAGCTTTTGCTGCTGAGGGACGCAATCAGCCTATTTTTTTTATATATGAAATTAGGATAGTTTTTCCCCCACCTTCATATTTGTCTGCATCAAGTTTCATCTGTCATTTTATTGCCCTCTCAATCTAGCAAGCTCCTTCTGCAACTCTGCACAATCATCTCCACTGTCCTGAATAAATTACTAACTTGTGTCATCAGCAAACCTCACTCCTCACTCCCCTTCCATGTCATATAGGATGGTGTTGAACAGCGCAAGTCCCAGTAAAGGTTTTCTTGCAGGATTCCCCTTACAGTCTCACTTCACCATGAAGAATGACCATTTGCTCCCACCCTCTGGTTCCTTTCTTTTAATAAATTATTTATCCACACACAGACCTTCCCTCTTGCCACATGGGTGCATTGTTTCCTTGAAAGCTTTTGGTGAAGGACCTTGTTGAAAGCCTTTTGGAAATTCAAGTAGACAGCATAGCCAGCTTTTTCTTATTCAATTGCTGTTGACATCTTCAAAGAACACAAAGTCTGAGAAGGTGATGTTCATCTATAAAAGCTATAATGATTATTCCCCAGCAAAAGGGATTGCTATTACTCCAGCCAGGAAAATTTCCTTGGTGAAATGACAATGCAGGGAATCCAGCACCAATAAAACATGTAATTTCCCATATGACATATTACCCAGCACTCATTTACAGAGGAAATCATAGAGGTCAAGAAGTCACCAGGATTCAAAAGAAGGTTGGGCAACCACAATCAGAGTTCTCCTGGCTTGTTTTCCACAAGTTAGTTTAGGAAGGGATATTGAAAGACATGAATTAGGGCTTAAATGATTGTCTCAACATAAAAGGTCAGGATGAAATCTAATGAAGCTTAGTAGATGATCCCCTTATTTTCTGAATACTCCTTCATTTGAACCTGATCTGACAAAAAGAGGCATAAAACTTAAAGGGCACAGTAGAAGGAGGATCAGCCATGGAGCTGCAGGCTACGGAGCTGGTCAGAGGAATTGCCTTCCTGTTGACCACCAGCTGCACCACCACTTGCTTGGCCTGCGCATGAGGATAAAGACTAAATGACCTGCGGAGCTTTTCAAGAACTTATTGATCTTCATTTTAATGCTGACACTTGGGTTATAATGTAAGCTGTCTGAGATCTCAAAATCTTTATTTAAATCCTCATAAAATAACTCGTAGCACTCTAAATGCAGTCTAATGTTTGTGTTTGGTATGTTTCTCATTTTTGTTTGCCCTTCCCTTCCCTTCCCTTCCCTTCTATTTAAATAACAAAATACTCCATTTATAATCCTCATAAAATAACTCGTAGCACTCTAACTGCAGTCTAATGTTTGTGTTTGGTATGTTTCTCATTTTTGTTTGCCCTTCCCTTCCCTTCCCTTCCCTTCCCTTCCCTTCCCTTCCCTTCCCTTCCCTTCCCTTCCCTTCCCTTCC
>NW_010526924.1:132710-134741 GCF_000687285.1 Phaethon lepturus
AGCAAATTGCAGCAGGATGAGATTTTTATACTGTTCAAGCTGGATCTTGTGATACTCGGTGTATTACAGCCAGTGCTGCAGCATTTCTTAATGATAAACATAAGAGCTGATCAGCACATTGGGAAATATTTTGGAGCTCTGCAGACATAACACGCTCCTGTGTTTTTTTTCTTTGTTGTTCCTTCACTCCACAGAGGGTATGGTAAAAGGTAGTATGGTAAATTATGTTTCCACTTTTTTTCATGGGTAATACTTTGTATCCAGTGCAAATAATAACCAAAATTAAAATATTAACCCTCTAGGTTCCACCTTGCTTCTCAAAAACTTCTGGTCATGATTTCTAGCACATCTGCATGCCTCCAGGACTGAGCTAGCACAGACAGCTCTGAGGTACCTTTGCATCCACTTTACAACTGTTGCATAGAAAGAGCCTAGCACAGTGAATTAGCATGCTCAGAGGGCTGTGATTTGAAAATTAGCTTGGATAACTCTCTGATATGCATCTGTCCACACATGTTTACTTCAGAAACTTATATACTCTGCAGCACAGAAGCAGAAAAAAAAAGTTGGCACAAGGCATTTTTTATTTACTCCCCTTTGATTTCCATATGCAGCCCATCACTGTAGTATCTGAGCATGTCATCCGTGTTCAGATACTCCAGACATAATTTTCTGTGCATGTAATAAATGCAAAAGCAGTGCAATTTTTAGCAGCATTTATTCATTTTTTGTGTGCAGTCATATGTAGTCTATTGGCATTATGGCAGGCAATGTACATTAATAAGCAGAATAACCTTCCCAAATTTCCAATCTTCAAGAACACAATTCAATTGTCATTTTCATAAATACTTCTGAACAGCTTCAATTTTGAGAGCAATCCCATTGACGCTACATTTTAGCCTATGTGTCTGCAATTAGATCTGTTTATGTTACTCTTTTGACTGAATGTGTTTAGCCAAAACATAGACCGCAAATAGTAATAATATAAATAAATAAATAAATGATGTAAATTAATAAATAAAATAAAAATAACTGTAACGATAATGCCAGAAAAGACTAAAGAAAAAAAATATTCTCAGTTGTTATAAATAAGTGCAGGCAAACATGCCTGAAAACAGATTCTGAAAAGAGTAATTGAGAAACTCTTTTAAAGCAATTAAGCAACTAGAAGAGTTAACTCAATTGAAAGACAATATCCTTATTAAGGGAGAACAAGATAAAGCAATATGTTGAAGCGGATGACACTTTCCAGAAAGAATAAGCTATTTCTGAAGTCCCTAAATTGAATTTTGATTGTTATCCATTTTCTCGTCTAAGCTTGTACATGTGTGGCTGGTATGAGTACATGTATTCTGAACTCCATCCTCCCTTAATGTATTGATTTTCCCTCCCACTGGGCTGGCTCGATAATATATTTGTACTGCTGATGTACAGCGAGGTGCCTCCAGTACACGCTGTTCAGTGAGAACGGCATCATGTTCCCGTCCGGGGAAAAGAAGTCCCCAAGCCCTGATACTCGCTCATCTTTCATATTCTGTTGCACTTGCACCCTCCTGCTGATTTCCATGGCATAGAAATATGCTTGCATAGCCACGACGGAGCTCATTACCCCACTAACTGCTTCCTTGGCTGTTCCGCTCCATCGCTCTGGGCCCGTGTAGGGGCAGAGACTGGGCAAGCGTCTGGAGGCGAGGAGGAGGGAGCGACCTGTGGGGACGGTTCAGAAGCCACATGCTCTCTGGTGGCACAGAAGCCCCAGGTGAGGATTTTGGAGGAAAAGGCAGCTGTCCTGATGTCACACCACACAGGCAATGCACGAGCTCTTCATTACACTTTTTTCCATCTGTACCTGAACGAATGAGGAAGGCACAAGTGAGTTCATGTGTCAGGAAGCTGGTCATGGCTGCTCCTTCAGGCTAATGAGCCTGGCTAGCCAGGGGCTCCTTGCCAGTAACAGGGAAAAATGGATTTTGCCAGAAACGGCTGAGTAGCTCTCGCACAGACCGCTCTGCCCAAGCAGACCAGGGAGCC